>NW_027277183.1:0-300000 GCF_030028105.1 Mobula birostris
TGGTGTAAAATTGAAATGTACACTATTTGTATTGTCTAAGCATTGCATCCACTGAGATAACAACTTTTTTGTGTTGATGTGTACAGCCATTAAACAACTTTCAAACTACTCATAATCATGTGGAAAGTTAACCTAAAGTGTTTCCATTAGGTTTGCAGTAAGTACTTTGTTGTAAAATTGAAATGTATACTACTTTTATGTCAAAGCATTCTATTCACTGTGAAATCAACTTTTTTGTCTTTATGTGCACAGGTATGTAACAACTTTCAGACATCTCAGAATCATGTGGGAAGTTAACCTAAGGTGTTTCCATTAGGTTTGCAGTAAGTGCTTTGTAGTAAAATTGAAATGTACACTATTTGTATTGTCTAAGCTTTGCATTCACTGAGATAACAACTTTTTTCTGTTGATGTGTACAGCCATGAAACAACTTTCAAACTACTCATAATCATGTGGAAAGTTAACCTAAAGTGTTTCCATTAGGTTTGCAGTAAGTACTTTGTTGTAAAATTGAAATGTATACTACTTTTATGTCAAAGCATTCTATTCACTGTGAAATCAACTTTTTTGTCTTTATGTGCACAAGTATGAAACAACTTTCAGACATCTCAGAATCATGTGGGAAGTTAACCTAAGGTGTTTCCATTAGGTTTGCAGTAAGTGCTTTGGTGTAAAATTGAAATGAATACTATTTGTATTGTCTAAGCATTGCATGCACTGAGATTACAACTTTTTTGTGTTGATGTGTGCAGCCATAAAACAACTTTCAAACTACTCATAATCATGTGGAAAGTTAACCTAAAGTGTTTCCATTAGGTTTGCAGTAAGTACTTTGTTGTAAAATTGAAATGTTTACTACTTTTATGTCAAAGCATTCTATTCACCGTGAAATCAACTTTTTTGTCTTTATGTGTACAGCCATGAAACAACTTTCAAACTACTCATAATCATGTGGAAAGTTAACCTAAGGTGTTTCCATTAGGTCTGCAGTAAATGCTTTGGTGTAAAATTGAAATGTATACTATTTGTATTGTCTAAGCATTGCATTCACTGAGATAACAACTTTTTTCTGTTGATGTGTACAGCCATGAAACAACTTTCAAACTACTCATAATCATGTGGAAAGTTAACCTAAGGTGTTTCCATTAGGTCTGCAGTAAATGCTTTGGTGTAAAATTGAAATGTATACTATTTGTATTGTCTAAGCATTGCATTCACTGAGATAACAACTTTTTTCTGTTGATGTGTACAGCCATGAAACAACTTTCAAACTACTCATAATCATGTGGAAAGTTAACCTAAGGTGTTTCCATTAGGTCTGCAGTAAATGCTTTGGTGTAAAATTGAAATGTATACTATTTGTATTGTAAAAGCATTGCATGCACTGAGAAAACAACTTTTTTGTCTTGATGTGCACAGGTATGAAACAACTTTCAGACATCTCAGAATCATGTGGGAAGTTAATCTAAGTTGTTTCCATTAGGTTTGC
Organism: Mobula birostris; assembly: GCF_030028105.1. NCBI lineage: Eukaryota > Metazoa > Chordata > Chondrichthyes > Myliobatiformes > Myliobatidae > Mobula > Mobula birostris. The sequence goes on from NW_027277183.1 coordinate 1,490, forward strand.
AGTAAGTGCTTTGGTGTAAAATTGAAATGTACACTATTTGTATTGTCTAAGCATTGCATCCACTGAGATAACAACTTTTTTGTGTTGATGTGTACAGCCATTAAACAACTTTCAAACTACTCATAATCATGTGGAAAGTTAACCTAAAGTGTTTCCATTAGGTTTGCAGTAAGTACTTTGTTGTAAAATTGAAATGTATACTACTTTTATGTCAAAGCATTCTATTCACTGTGAAATCAACTTTTTTGTCTTTATGTGCACAGGTATGTAACAACTTTCAGACATCTCAGAATCATGTGGGAAGTTAACCTAAGGTGTTTCCATTAGGTTTGCAGTAAGTGCTTTGTAGTAAAATTGAAATGTACACTATTTGTATTGTCTAAGCATTGCATTCACTGAGATAACAACTTTTTTCTGTTGATGTGTACAGCCATGAAACAACTTTCAAACTACTCATAATCATGTGGAAAGTTAACCTAAGGTGTTTCCATTAGGTCTGCAGTAAATGCTTTGGTGTAAAATTGAAATGTATACTATTTGTATTGTCTAAGCATTGCATTCACTGAGATAACAACTTTTTTCTGTTGATGTGTACAGCCATGAAACAACTTTCAAACTACTCATAATCATGTGGAAAGTTAACCTAAGGTGTTTCCATTAGGTCTGCAGTAAATGCTTTGCTGTAAAATTGAAATGTATACTATTTGTATTGTAAAAGCATTGCATGCACTGAGAAAACAACTTTTTTGTCTTGATGTGCACAGGTATGAAACAACTTTCAGACATCTCAGAATCATGTGGGAAGTTAATCTAAGTTGTTTCCATTAGGTTTGCAGTAAGTGCTTTGGTGTAAAATTGAAATGTATTCTATTTGTATTGTCTGAGCATTGCATGCACTGAGATAACAACTTTTTTGTGTTGATGTGTACAGCCATGAAACAACTTTCAAACTACTCATAATCATGTGGGAAGTTAACCTAAGGTGTTTCCATTAGTTTGCAGTAAGTACTTTGGTGTAAAATTCAGATGTGTACTTCCTTAATGTCAGAGCATAGTAGTACTGAGAAAGTAACTTTTTTGTCTTGATGAACTGAGGCATGAAACAACTTTAAACCTAGTCATATTCATCTGGGAAGTTAACCAAATGTGTTTGCATTAGGTTTGCAGTCAGGACTTTTGAGTACAATTGAAATGTATACTACTTTTATGTCAAAGCATTCTATTCACTGTGAAATCAACTTTTTTGTCTTTATGTGCACAGGTACGTAACCACTTTCAGACATCTCAGAATCATGTGGGAAGTTAACCTAAGGTGTTTCCATTAGGTTTGCAGTAAGTGCTTTGTAGTAAAATTGAAATGTACACTATTTGTATTGTCTAAGCATTGCATTCACTGAGATAACAACTTTTTTCTGTTGATGTGTACAGCCATGAAACAACTTTCAAACTACTCATAATCATGTGGAAAGTTAACCTAAAGTGTTTCCATTAGGTTTGCAGTAAGTACTTTGTTGTAAAATTGAAATGTATACTACTTTTATGTCAAAGCATTCTATTCACTGTGAAATCAACTTTTTTGTCTTTATGTGCACAAGTATGAAACAACTTTCAGACATCTCAGAATCATGTGGGAAGTTAACCTAAGGTTTTTCCATTAGGTCTGCAGTAAATGCTTTGCTGTAAAATTGAAATGTATACTATTTGTATTGTAAAAGCATTGCATGCACTGAGAAAACAACTTTTTTGTCTTGATGTGCACAGGTATGAAACAACTTTCAGACATCTCAGAATCATGTGGGAAGTTAATCTAAGTTGTTTCCATTAGGTTTGCAGTAAGTGCTTTGGTGTAAAATTGAAATGTATTCTATTTGTATTGTCTGAGCATTGCATGCACTGAGATAACAACTTTTTTGTGTTGATGTGTACAGCCATGAAACAACTTTCAAACTACTCATAATCATGTGGGAAGTTAACCTAAGGTGTTTCCATTAGTTTGCAGTAAGTACTTTGGTGTAAAATTCAGATGTGTACTTCCTTAATGTCAGAGCATAGTAGTACTGAGAAAGTAACTTTTTTGTCTTGATGAACTGAGGCATGAAACAACTTTAAACCTAGTCATATTCATCTGGGAAGTTAACCAAATGTGTTTGCATTAGGTTTGCAGTCAGGACTTTTGAGTACAATTGAAATGTATACTACTTTTATGTCAAAGCATTCTATTCACTGTGAAATCAACTTTTTTGTCTTTATGTGCACAGGTACGTAACCACTTTCAGACATCTCAGAATCATGTGGGAAGTTAACCTAAGGTGTTTCCATTAGGTTTGCAGTAAGTGCTTTGTAGTAAAATTGAAATGTACACTATTTGTATTGTCTAAGCATTGCATTCACTGAGATAACAACTTTTTTCTGTTGATGTGTACAGCCATGAAACAACTTTCAAACTACTCATAATCATGTGGAAAGTTAACCTAAAGTGTTTCCATTAGGTTTGCAGTAAGTACTTTGTTGTAAAATTGAAATGTATACTACTTTTATGTCAAAGCATTCTATTCACTGTGAAATCAACTTTTTTGTCTTTATGTGCACAAGTATGAAACAACTTTCAGACATCTCAGAATCATGTGGGAAGTTAACCTAAGGTGTTTCCATTAGGTCTGCAGTAAATGCTTTGGTGTAAAATTGAAATGTATACTATTTGTATTGTCTAAGCATTGCATTCACTGAGATAACAACTTTTTTCTGTTGATGTGTACAGCCATGAAACAACTTTCAAACTACTCATAATCATGTGGAAAGTTAACCTAAGGTGTTTCCATTAGGTCTGCAGTAAATGCTTTGGTGTAAAATTGAAATGTATACTATTTGTATTGTAAAAGCATTGCATGCACTGAGAAAACAACTTTTTTGTCTTGATGTGCACAGGTATGAAACAACTTTCAGACATCTCAGAATCATGTGGGAAGTTAATCTAAGTTGTTTCTATTAGGTTTGCAGTAAGTGCTTTGGTGTAAAATTGAAATGTATTCTATTTGTATTGTCTGAGCATTGCATGCACTGAGATAACAACTTTTTTGTGTTGATGTGTACAGCCATGAAACAACTTTCAAACTACTCATAATCATGTGGGAAGTTAACCTAAGGTGTTTCCATTAGTTTGCAGTAAGTACTTTGGTGTAAAATTCAGATGTGTACTTCCTTAATGTCAGAGCATAGTAGTACTGAGAAAGTAACTTTTTTGTCTTGATGAACTGAGGCATTAAACAACTTTAAACCTAGTCATATTCATCTGGGAAGTTAACCAAATGTGTTTGCATTAGGTTTGCAGTCAGGACTTTTGAGTACAATTGAAATGTATACTACTTTTATGTCAAAGCATTCTATTCACTGTGAAATCAACTTTTTTGTCTTTATGTACACAGGTATGTAACAACTTTCAGACATCTCAGAATCATGTGGGAAGTTAACCTAAAGTGTTTCCATTAGGTTTGCAGTAAGTGCTTTGGTGTAAAATTGAAATGTACACTATTTGTATTGTCTAAGCATTGCATCCACTGAGATAACAACTTTTTTGTGTTGATGTGTACAGCCATTAAACAACTTTCAAACTACTCATAATCATGTGGAAAGTTAACCTAAAGTGTTTCCATTAGGTTTGCAGTAAGTACTTTGTTGTAAAATTGAAATGTATACTACTTTTATGTCAAAGCATTCTATTCACTGTGAAATCAACTTTTTTGTCTTTATGTGCACAGGTATGTAACAACTTTCAGACATCTCAGAATCATGTGGGAAGTTAACCTAAGGTGTTTCCATTAGGTCTGCAGTAAATGCTTTGGTGTAAAATTGAAATGTATACTATTTGTATTGTCTAAGCATTGCATTCACTGAGATAACAACTTTTTTCTGTTGATGTGTACAGCCATGAAACAACTTTCAAACTACTCATAATCATGTGGAAAGTTAACCTAAGGTGTTTCCATTAGGTCTGCAGTAAATGCTTTGGTGTAAAATTGAAATGTATACTATTTGTATTGTAAAAGCATTGCATGCACTGAGAAAACAACTTTTTTGTCTTGATGTGCACAGGTATGAAACAACTTTCAGACATCTCAGAATCATGTGGGAAGTTAATCTAAGTTGTTTCCATTAGGTTTGCAGTAAGTGCTTTGGTGTAAAATTGAAATGTATACTATTTGTATTGTCTAAGCATTGCATGCACTGAGATAACAACTTTTTTGTGTTGATGTGTACAGCCATGAAACAACTTTCAAACTACTCATAATCATGTGGGAAGTTAACCTAAGGTGTTTCCATTAGTTTGCAGTAAGTACTTTGGTGTAAAATTCAGATGTGTACTTCCTTAATGTCAGAGCATAGTAGTACTGAGAAAGTAATTTTTTGTCTTGATGAACTGAGGCATGAAACAACTTTAAACCTAATCATATTCATCTGGGAAGTTAACCAAATGTGTTTGCATTAGGTTTGCAGTCAGGACTTTTGAGTACAATTGAAATGTATACTACTTTTATGTCAAAGCATTCTATTCACTGTGAAATCAACTTTTTTGTCTTTATGTGCACAGGTATGTAACAACTTTCAGACATCTCAGAATCATGTGGGAAGTTAACCTAAGGTGTTTCCATTAGGTTTGCAGTAAGTGCTTTGTAGTAAAATTGAAATGTACACTATTTGTATTGTCTAAGCATTGCATTCACTGAGATAACAACTTTTTTCTGTTGATGTGTACAGCCATGAAACAACTTTCAAACTACTCATAATCATGTGGAAAGTTAACCTAAGGTGTTTCCATTAGGTTTGCAGTAAGTGCTTTGTTGTAAAATTGAAATGTTTACTACTTTTATGTCAAAGCATTCTATTCACCGTGAAATCAACTTTTTTGTCTTTATGTGTACAGCCATGAAAGAACTTTCAAACTACTCATAATCATGTGGAAAGTTAACCTAAGGTGTTTCCATTAGGTCTGCAGTAAATGCTTTGGTGTAAAATTGAAATGTATACTATTTGTATTGTCTAAGCATTGCATTCACTGAGATAACAACTTTTTTCTGTTGATGTGTACAGCTATGAAACAACTTTCAAACTACTCATAATCATGTGGAAAGTTAACCTAAGGTGTTTCCATTAGGTCTGCAGTAAATGCTTTGCTGTAAAATTGAAATGTATACTATTTGTATTGTAAAAGCATTGCATGCACTGAGAAAACAACTTTTTTGTCTTGATGTGCACAGGTATGAAACAACTTTCAGACATCTCAGAATCATGTGGGAAGTTAATCTAAGTTGTTTCCATTAGGTTTGCAGTAAGTGCTTTGGTCTAAAATTGAAATGTATTCTATTTGTATTGTCTGAGCATTGCATGCACTGAGATAACAACTTTTTTGTGTTGATGTGTACAGCCATGAAACAACTTTCAAACTACTCATAATCATGTGGGAAGTTAACCTAAGGTGTTTCCATTAGTTTGCAGTAAGTACTTTGGTGTAAAATTCAGATGTGTACTTCCTTAATGTCAGAGCATAGTAGTACTGAGAAAGTAATTTTTTGTCTTGATGAACTGAGGCATGAAACAACTTTAAACCTAATCATATTCATCTGGGAAGTTAACCAAATGTGTTTGCATTAGGTTTGCAGTCAGGACTTTTGAGTACAATTGAAATGTATACTACTTTTATGTCAAAGCATTCTATTCACTGTGAAATCAACTTTTTTGTCTTTATGTGCACAGGTATGTAACAACTTTCAGACATCTCAGAATCATGTGGGAAGTTAACCTAAGGTGTTTCCATTAGGTTTGCAGTAAGTGCTTTGTAGTAAAATTGAAATGTACACTATTTGTATTGTCTAAGCATTGCATTCACTGAGATAACAACTTTTTTCTGTTGATGTGTACAGCCATGAAACAACTTTCAAACTACTCATAATCATGTGGAAAGTTAACCTAAGGTGTTTCCATTAGGTTTGCAGTAAGTGCTTTGTTGTAAAATTGAAATGTTTACTACTTTTATGTCAAAGCATTCTATTCACCGTGAAATCAACTTTTTTGTCTTTATGTGTACAGCCATGAAACAACTTTCAAACTACTCATAATCATGTGGAAAGTTAACCTAAGGTGTTTCCATTAGGTCTGCAGTAAATGCTTTGGTGTAAAATTGAAATGTATACTATTTGTATTGTCTAAGCATTGCATTCACTGAGATAACAACTTTTTCCTGTTGATGTGTACAGCCATGAAACAACTTTCAAACTACTCATAATCATGTGGAAAGTTAACCTAAGGTGTTTCCATTAGGTCTGCAGTAAATGCTTTGCTGTAAAATTGAAATGTATACTATTTGTATTGTAAAAGCATTGCATGCACTGAGAAAACAACTTTTTTGTCTTGATGTGCACAGGTATGAAACAACTTTCAGACATCTCAGAATCATGTGGGAAGTTAATCTAAGTTGTTTCCATTAGGTTTGCAGTAAGTGCTTTGGTCTAAAATTGAAATGTATTCTATTTGTATTGTCTGAGCATTGCATGCACTGAGATAACAACTTTTTTGTGTTGATGTGTACAGCCATGAAACAACTTTCAAACTACTCATAATCATGTGGGAAGTTAACCTAAGGTGTTTCCATTAGTTTGCAGTAAGTACTTTGGTGTAAAATTCAGATGTGTACTTCCTTAATGTCAGAGCATAGTAGTACTGAGAAAGTAACTTTTTTGTCTTGATGAACTGAGGCATGAAACAACTTTAAACCTAGTCATATTCATCTGGGAAGTTAACCAAATGTGTTTGCATTAGGTTTGCAGTCAGGACTTTTGAGTACAATTGAAATGTATACTACTTTTATGTCAAAGCATTCTATTCACTGTGAAATCAACTTTTTTGTCTTTATGTGCACAGGTACGTAACCACTTTCAGACATCTCAGAATCATGTGGGAAGTTAACCTAAGGTGTTTCCATTAGGTTTGCAGTAAGTGCTTTGTAGTAAAATTGAAATGTACACTATTTGTATTGTCTAAGCATTGCATTCACTGAGATAACAACTTTTTTCTGTTGATGTGTACAGCCATGAAACAACTTTCAAACTACTCATAATCATGTGGAAAGTTAACCTAAAGTGTTTCCATTAGGTTTGCAGTAAGTACTTTGTTGTAAAATTGAAATGTATACTACTTTTATGTCAAAGCATTCTATTCACTGTGAAATCAACTTTTTTGTCTTTATGTGCACAAGTATGAAACAACTTTCAGACATCTCAGAATCATGTGGGAAGTTAACCTAAGGTGTTTCCATTAGGTCTGCAGTAAATGCTTTGCTGTAAAATTGAAATGTATACTATTTGTATTGTAAAAGCATTGCATGCACTGAGAAAACAACTTTTTTGTCTTGATGTGCACAGGTATGAAACAACTTTCAGACATCTCAGAATCATGTGGGAAGTTAATCTAAGTTGTTTCCATTAGGTTTGCAGTAAGTGCTTTGGTGTAAAATTGAAATGTATACTATTTGTATTGTCTGAGCATTGCATGCACTGAGATAACAACTTTTTTGTGTTGATGTGTACAGCCATGAAACAACTTTCAAACTACTCATAATCATGTGGGAAGTTAACCTAAGGTGTTTCCATTAGTTTGCAGTAAGTACTTTGGTGTAAAATTCAGATGTGTACTTCCTTAATGTCAGAGCATAGTAGTACTGAGAAAGTAACTTTTTTGTCTTGATGAACTGAGGCATGAAACAACTTTAAACCTAGTCATATTCATCTGGGAAGTTAACCAAATGTGTTTGCATTAGGTTTGCAGTCAGGACTTTTGAGTACAATTGAAATGTATACTACTTTTATGTCAAAGCATTCTATTCACTGTGAAATCAACTTTTTTGTCTTTATGTGCACAGGTACGTAACCACTTTCAGACATCTCAGAATCATGTGGGAAGTTAACCTAAGGTGTTTCCATTAGGTTTGCAGTAAGTGCTTTGTAGTAAAATTGAAATGTACACTATTTGTATTGTCTAAGCATTGCATTCACTGAGATAACAACTTTTTTCTGTTGATGTGTACAGCCATGAAACAACTTTCAAACTACTCATAATCATGTGGAAAGTTAACCTAAAGTGTTTCCATTAGGTTTGCAGTAAGTACTTTGTTGTAAAATTGAAATGTATACTACTTTTATGTCAAAGCATTCTATTCACTGTGAAATCAACTTTTTTGTCTTTATGTGCACAAGTATGAAACAACTTTCAGACATCTCAGAATCATGTGGGAAGTTAACCTAAGGTGTTTCCATTAGGTCTGCAGTAAATGCTTTGGTGTAAAATTGAAATGTATACTATTTGTATTGTCTAAGCATTGCATTCACTGAGATAACAACTTTTTTCTGTTGATGTGTACAGCCATGAAACAACTTTCAAACTACTCATAATCATGTGGAAAGTTAACCTAAGGTGTTTCCATTAGGTCTGCAGTAAATGCTTTGGTGTAAAATTGAAATGTATACTATTTGTATTGTAAAAGCATTGCATGCACTGAGAAAACAACTTTTTTGTCTTGATGTGCACAGGTATGAAACAACTTTCAGACATCTCAGAATCATGTGGGAAGTTAATCTAAGTTGTTTCTATTAGGTTTGCAGTAAGTGCTTTGGTGTAAAATTGAAATGTATTCTATTTGTATTGTCTGAGCATTGCATGCACTGAGATAACAACTTTTTTGTGTTGATGTGTACAGCCATGAAACAACTTTCAAACTACTCATAATCATGTGGGAAGTTAACCTAAGGTGTTTCCATTAGTTTGCAGTAAGTACTTTGGTGTAAAATTCAGATGTGTACTTCCTTAATGTCAGAGCATAGTAGTACTGAGAAAGTAACTTTTTTGTCTTGATGAACTGAGGCATTAAACAACTTTAAACCTAGTCATATTCATCTGGGAAGTTAACCAAATGTGTTTGCATTAGGTTTGCAGTCAGGACTTTTGAGTACAATTGAAATGTATACTACTTTTATGTCAAAGCATTCTATTCACTGTGAAATCAACTTTTTTGTCTTTATGTACACAGGTATGTAACAACTTTCAGACATCTCAGAATCATGTGGGAAGTTAACCTAAAGTGTTTCCATTAGGTTTGCAGTAAGTGCTTTGGTGTAAAATTGAAATGTACACTATTTGTATTGTCTAAGCATTGCATCCACTGAGATAACAACTTTTTTGTGTTGATGTGTACAGCCATTAAACAACTTTCAAACTACTCATAATCATGTGGAAAGTTAACCTAAAGTGTTTCCATTAGGTTTGCAGTAAGTACTTTGTTGTAAAATTGAAATGTATACTACTTTTATGTCAAAGCATTCTATTCACTGTGAAATCAACTTTTTTGTCTTTATGTGCACAGGTATGTAACAACTTTCAGACATCTCAGAATCATGTGGGAAGTTAACCTAAGGTGTTTCCATTAGGTCTGCAGTAAATGCTTTGGTGTAAAATTGAAATGTATACTATTTGTATTGTCTAAGCATTGCATTCACTGAGATAACAACTTTTTTCTGTTGATGTGTACAGCCATGAAACAACTTTCAAACTACTCATAATCATGTGGAAAGTTAACCTATGGTGTTTCCATTAGGTCTGCAGTAAATGCTTTGGTGTAAAATTGAAATGTATACTATTTGTATTGTAAAAGCATTGCATGCACTGAGAAAACAACTTTTTTGTCTTGATGTGCACAGGTATGAAACAACTTTCAGACATCTCAGAATCATGTGGGAAGTTAATCTAAGTTGTTTCCATTAGGTTTGCAGTAAGTGCTTTGGTGTAAAATTGAAATGTATACTATTTGTATTGTCTAAGCATTGCATGCACTGAGATAACAACTTTTTTGTGTTGATGTGTACAGCCATGAAACAACTTTCAAACTACTCATAATCATGTGGGAAGTTAACCTAAGGTGTTTCCATTAGTTTGCAGTAAGTACTTTGGTGTAAAATTCAGATGTGTACTTCCTTAATGTCAGAGCATAGTAGTACTGAGAAAGTAATTTTTTGTCTTGATGAACTGAGGCATGAAACAACTTTAAACCTAATCATATTCATCTGGGAAGTTAACCAAATGTGTTTGCATTAGGTTTGCAGTCAGGACTTTTGAGTACAATTGAAATGTATACTACTTTTATGTCAAAGCATTCTATTCACTGTGAAATCAACTTTTTTGTCTTTATGTGCACAGGTATGTAACAACTTTCAGACATCTCAGAATCATGTGGGAAGTTAACCTAAGGTGTTTCCATTAGGTTTGCAGTAAGTGCTTTGTAGTAAAATTGAAATGTACACTATTTGTATTGTCTAAGCATTGCATTCACTGAGATAACAACTTTTTTCTGTTGATGTGTACAGCCATGAAACAACTTTCAAACTACTCATAATCATGTGGAAAGTTAACCTAAGGTGTTTCCATTAGGTTTGCAGTAAGTGCTTTGTTGTAAAATTGAAATGTTTACTACTTTTATGTCAAAGCATTCTATTCACCGTGAAATCAACTTTTTTGTCTTTATGTGTACAGCCATGAAAGAACTTTCAAACTACTCATAATCATGTGGAAAGTTAACCTAAGGTGTTTCCATTAGGTCTGCAGTAAATGCTTTGGTGTAAAATTGAAATGTATACTATTTGTATTGTCTAAGCATTGCATTCACTGAGATAACAACTTTTTTCTGTTGATGTGTACAGCCATGAAACAACTTTCAAACTACTCATAATCATGTGGAAAGTTAACCTAAGGTGTTTCCATTAGGTCTGCAGTAAATGCTTTGCTGTAAAATTGAAATGTATACTATTTGTATTGTAAAAGCATTGCATGCACTGAGAAAACAACTTTTTTGTCTTGATGTGCACAGGTATGAAACAACTTTCAGACATCTCAGAATCATGTGGGAAGTTAATCTAAGTTGTTTCCATTAGGTTTGCAGTAAGTGCTTTGGTCTAAAATTGAAATGTATTCTATTTGTATTGTCTGAGCATTGCATGCACTGAGATAACAACTTTTTTGTGTTGATGTGTACAGCCATGAAACAACTTTCAAACTACTCATAATCATGTGGGAAGTTAACCTAAGGTGTTTCCATTAGTTTGCAGTAAGTACTTTGGTGTAAAATTCAGATGTGTACTTCCTTAATGTCAGAGCATAGTAGTACTGAGAAAGTAATTTTTTGTCTTGATGAACTGAGGCATGAAACAACTTTAAACCTAATCATATTCATCTGGGAAGTTAACCAAATGTGTTTGCATTAGGTTTGCAGTCAGGACTTTTGAGTACAATTGAAATGTATACTACTTTTATGTCAAAGCATTCTATTCACTGTGAAATCAACTTTTTTGTCTTTATGTGCACAGGTATGTAACAACTTTCAGACATCTCAGAATCATGTGGGAAGTTAACCTAAGGTGTTTCCATTAGGTTTGCAGTAAGTGCTTTGTAGTAAAATTGAAATGTACACTATTTGTATTGTCTAAGCATTGCATTCACTGAGATAACAACTTTTTTCTGTTGATGTGTACAGCCATGAAACAACTTTCAAACTACTCATAATCATGTGGAAAGTTAACCTAAGGTGTTTCCATTAGGTTTGCAGTAAGTGCTTTGTTGTAAAATTGAAATGTTTACTACTTTTATGTCAAAGCATTCTATTCACCGTGAAATCAACTTTTTTGTCTTTATGTGTACAGCCATGAAACAACTTTCAAACTACTCATAATCATGTGGAAAGTTAACCTAAGGTGTTTCCATTAGGTCTGCAGTAAATGCTTTGGTGTAAAATTGAAATGTATACTATTTGTATTGTCTAAGCATTGCATTCACTGAGATAACAACTTTTTCCTGTTGATGTGTACAGCCATGAAACAACTTTCAAACTACTCATAATCATGTGGAAAGTTAACCTAAGGTGTTTCCATTAGGTCTGCAGTAAATGCTTTGCTGTAAAATTGAAATGTATACTATTTGTATTGTAAAAGCATTGCATGCACTGAGAAAACAACTTTTTTGTCTTGATGTGCACAGGTATGAAACAACTTTCAGACATCTCAGAATCATGTGGGAAGTTAATCTAAGTTGTTTCCATTAGGTTTGCAGTAAGTGCTTTGGTCTAAAATTGAAATGTATTCTATTTGTATTGTCTGAGCATTGCATGCACTGAGATAACAACTTTTTTGTGTTGATGTGTACAGCCATGAAACAACTTTCAAACTACTCATAATCATGTGGGAAGTTAACCTAAGGTGTTTCCATTAGTTTGCAGTAAGTACTTTGGTGTAAAATTCAGATGTGTACTTCCTTAATGTCAGAGCATAGTAGTACTGAGAAAGTAACTTTTTTGTCTTGATGAACTGAGGCATGAAACAACTTTAAACCTAGTCATATTCATCTGGGAAGTTAACCAAATGTGTTTGCATTAGGTTTGCAGTCAGGACTTTTGAGTACAATTGAAATGTATACTACTTTTATGTCAAAGCATTCTATTCACTGTGAAATCAACTTTTTTGTCTTTATGTGCACAGGTACGTAACCACTTTCAGACATCTCAGAATCATGTGGGAAGTTAACCTAAGGTGTTTCCATTAGGTTTGCAGTAAGTGCTTTGTAGTAAAATTGAAATGTACACTATTTGTATTGTCTAAGCATTGCATTCACTGAGATAACAACTTTTTTCTGTTGATGTGTACAGCCATGAAACAACTTTCAAACTACTCATAATCATGTGGAAAGTTAACCTAAAGTGTTTCCATTAGGTTTGCAGTAAGTACTTTGTTGTAAAATTGAAATGTATACTACTTTTATGTCAAAGCATTCTATTCACTGTGAAATCAACTTTTTTGTCTTTATGTGCACAAGTATGAAACAACTTTCAGACATCTCAGAATCATGTGGGAAGTTAACCTAAGGTGTTTCCATTAGGTCTGCAGTAAATGCTTTGCTGTAAAATTGAAATGTATACTATTTGTATTGTAAAAGCATTGCATGCACAGAGAAAACAACTTTTTTGTCTTGATGTGCACAGGTATGAAACAACTTTCAGACATCTCAGAATCATGTGGGAAGTTAATCTAAGTTGTTTCCATTAGGTTTGCAGTAAGTGCTTTGGTGTAAAATTGAAATGTATTCTATTTGTATTGTCTGAGCATTGCATGCACTGAGATAACAACTTTTTTGTGTTGATGTGTACAGCCATGAAACAACTTTCAAACTACTCATAATCATGTGGGAAGTTAACCTAAGGTGTTTCCATTAGTTTGCAGTAAGTACTTTGGTGTAAAATTCAGATGTGTACTTCCTTAATGTCAGAGCATAGTAGTACTGAGAAAGTAACTTTTTTGTCTTGATGAACTGAGGCATGAAACAACTTTAAACCTAGTCATATTCATCTGGGAAGTTAACCAAATGTGTTTGCATTAGGTTTGCAGTCAGGACTTTTGAGTACAATTGAAATGTATACTACTTTTATGTCAAAGCATTCTATTCACTGTGAAATCAACTTTTTTGTCTTTATGTGCACAGGTACGTAACCACTTTCAGACATCTCAGAATCATGTGGGAAGTTAACCTAAGGTGTTTCCATTAGGTTTGCAGTAAGTGCTTTGTAGTAAAATTGAAATGTACACTATTTGTATTGTCTAAGCATTGCATTCACTGAGATAACAACTTTTTTCTGTTGATGTGTACAGCCATGAAACAACTTTCAAACTACTCATAATCATGTGGAAAGTTAACCTAAAGTGTTTCCATTAGGTTTGCAGTAAGTACTTTGTTGTAAAATTGAAATGTATACTACTTTTATGTCAAAGCATTCTATTCACTGTGAAATCAACTTTTTTGTCTTTATGTGCACAAGTATGAAACAACTTTCAGACATCTCAGAATCATGTGGGAAGTTAACCTAAGGTGTTTCCATTAGGTCTGCAGTAAATGCTTTGGTGTAAAATTGAAATGTATACTATTTGTATTGTCTAAGCATTGCATTCACTGAGATAACAACTTTTTTCTGTTGATGTGTACAGCCATGAAACAACTTTCAAACTACTCATAATCATGTGGAAAGTTAACCTAAGGTGTTTCCATTAGGTCTGCAGTAAATGCTTTGGTGTAAAATTGAAATGTATACTATTTGTATTGTAAAAGCATTGCATGCACTGAGAAAACAACTTTTTTGTCTTGATATGCACAGGTATGAAACAACTTTCAGACATCTCAGAATCATGTGGGAAGTTAATCTAAGTTGTTTCCATTAGGTTTGCAGTAAGTGCTTTGGTGTAAAATTGAAATGTATTCTATTTGTATTGTCTGAGCATTGCATGCACTGAGATAACAACTTTTTTGTGTTGATGTGTACAGCCATGAAACAACTTTCAAACTACTCATAATCATGTGGGAAGTTAACCTAAGGTGTTTCCATTAGTTTGCAGTAAGTACTTTGGTGTAAAATTCAGATGTGTACTTCCTTAATGTCAGAGCATAGTAGTACTGAGAAAGTAACTTTTTTGTCTTGATGAACTGAGGCATTAAACAACTTTAAACCTAGTCATATTCATCTGGGAAGTTAACCAAATGTGTTTGCATTAGGTTTGCAGTCAGGACTTTTGAGTACAATTGAAATGTATACTACTTTTATGTCAAAGCATTCTATTCACTGTGAAATCAACTTTTTTGTCTTTATGTACACAGGTATGTAACAACTTTCAGACATCTCAGAATCATGTGGGAAGTTAACCTAAAGTGTTTCCATTAGGTTTGCAGTAAGTGCTTTGGTGTAAAATTGAAATGTACACTATTTGTATTGTCTAAGCATTGCATCCACTGAGATAACAACTTTTTTGTGTTGATGTGTACAGCCATTAAACAACTTTCAAACTACTCATAATCATGTGGAAAGTTAACCTAAAGTGTTTCCATTAGGTTTGCAGTAAGTACTTTGTTGTAAAATTGAAATGTATACTACTTTTATGTCAAAGCATTCTATTCACTGTGAAATCAACTTTTTTGTCTTTATGTGCACAGGTATGTAACAACTTTCAGACATCTCAGAATCATGTGGGAAGTTAACCTAAGGTGTTTCCATTAGGTTTGCAGTAAGTGCTTTGTAGTAAAATTGAAATGTACACTATTTGTATTGTCTAAGCATTGCATTCACTGAGATAACAACTTTTTTCTGTTGATGTGTACAGCCATGAAACAACTTTCAAACTACTCATAATCATGTGGAAAGTTAACCTAAGGTGTTTCCATTAGGTTTGCAGTAAGTGCTTTGTTGTAAAATTGAAATGTTTACTACTTTTATGTCAAAGCATTCTATTCACCGTGAAATCAACTTTTTTGTCTTTATGTGTACAGCCATGAAACAACTTTCAAACTACTCATAATCATGTGGAAAGTTAACCTAAGGTGTTTCCATTAGGTCTGCAGTAAATGCTTTGGTGTAAAATTGAAATGTATACTATTTGTATTGTCTAAGCATTGCATTCACTGAGATAACAACTTTTTTCTGTTGATGTGTACAGCCATGAAACAACTTTCAAACTACTCATAATCATGTGGAAAGTTAACCTAAGGTGTTTCCATTAGGTCTGCAGTAAATGCTTTGGTGTAAAATTGAAATGTATACTATTTGTATTGTAAAAGCATTGCATGCACTGAGAAAACAACTTTTTTGTCTTGATGTGCACAGGTATGAAACAACTTTCAGACATCTCAGAATCATGTGGGAAGTTAATCTAAGTTGTTTCCATTAGTTTTGCAGTAAGTGCTTTGGTGTAAAATTGAAATGTATTCTATTTGTATTGTCTGAGCATTGCATGCACTGAGATAACAACTTTTTTGTGTTGATGTGTACAGCCATGAAACAACTTTCAAACTACTCATAATCATGTGGGAAGTTAACCTAAGGTGTTTCCATTAGTTTGCAGTAAGTACTTTGGTGTAAAATTCAGATGTGTACTTCCTTAATGTCAGAGCATAGTAGTACTGAGAAAGTAACTTTTTTGTCTTGATGAACTGAGGCATGAAACAACTTTAAACCTAGTCATATTCATCTGGGAAGTTAACCAAATGTGTTTGCATTAGGTTTGCAGTCAGGACTTTTGAGTACAATTGAAATGTATACTACTTTTATGTCAAAGCATTCTATTCACTGTGAAATCAACTTTTTTGTCTTTATGTGCACAGGTATGTAACCACTTTCAGACATCTCAGAATCATGTGGGAAGTTAACCTAAGGTGTTTCCATTAGGTTTGCAGTAAGTGCTTTGTAGTAAAATTGAAATGTACACTATTTGTATTGTCTAAGCATTGCATTCACTGAGATAACAACTTTTTTCTGTTGATGTGTACAGCCATGAAACAACTTTCAAACTACTCATAATCATGTGGAAAGTTAACCTAAAGTGTTTCCATTAGGTTTGCAGTAAGTACTTTGTTGTAAAATTGAAATGTATACTACTTTTATGTCAAAGCATTGTATTCACTGTGAAATCAACTTTTTTGTCTTTATGTGCACAAGTATGAAACAACTTTCAGACATCTCAGAATCATGTGGGAAGTTAACCTAAGGTGTTTCCATTAGGTTTGCAGTAAGTGCTTTGGTGTAAAATTGAAATGAATACTATTTGTATTGTCTAAGCATTGCATGCACTGAGATTACAACTTTTTTGTGTTGATGTGTGCAGCCATAAAACAACTTTCAAACTACTCATAATCATGTGGAAAGTTAACCTAAAGTGTTTCCATTAGGTTTGCAGTAAGTACTTTGTTGTAAAATTGAAATGTTTACTACTTTTATGTCAAAGCATTCTATTCACCGTGAAATCAACTTTTTTGTCTTTATGTGTACAGCCATGAAACAACTTTCAAACTACTCATAATCATGTGGAAAGTTAACCTAAGGTGTTTCCATTAGGTCTGCAGTAAATGCTTTGGTGTAAAATTGAAATGTATACTATTTGTATTGTCTAAGCATTGCATTCACTGAGATAACAACTTTTTTCTGTTGATGTGTACAGCCATGAAACAACTTTCAAACTACTCATAATCATGTGGAAAGTTAACCTAAGGTGTTTCCATTAGGTCTGCAGTAAATGCTTTGGTGTAAAATTGAAATGTATACTATTTGTATTGTCTAAGCATTGCATTCACTGAGATAACAACTTTTTTCTGTTGATGTGTACAGCCATGAAACAACTTTCAAACTACTCATAATCATGTGGAAAGTTAACCTAAGGTGTTTCCATTAGGTCTGCAGTAAATGCTTTGGTGTAAAATTGAAATGTATACTATTTGTATTGTAAAAGCATTGCATGCACTGAGAAAACAACTTTTTTGTCTTGATGTGCACAGGTATGAAACAACTTTCAGACATCTCAGAATCATGTGGGAAGTTAATCTAAGTTGTTTCTATTAGGTTTGCAGTAAGTGCTTTGGTGTAAAATTGAAATGTATTCTATTTGTATTGTCTGAGCATTGCATGCACTGAGATAACAACTTTTTTGTGTTGATGTGTACAGCCATGAAACAACTTTCAAACTACTCATAATCATGTGGGAAGTTAACCTAAGGTGTTTCCATTAGTTTGCAGTAAGTACTTTGGTGTAAAATTCAGATGTGTACTTCCTTAATGTCAGAGCATAGTAGTACTGAGAAAGTAACTTTTTTGTCTTGATGAACTGAGGCATTAAACAACTTTAAACCTAGTCATATTCATCTGGGAAGTTAACCAAATGTGTTTGCATTAGGTTTGCAGTCAGGACTTTTGAGTACAATTGAAATGTATACTACTTTTATGTCAAAGCATTCTATTCACTGTGAAATCAACTTTTTTGTCTTTATGTACACAGGTATGTAACAACTTTCAGACATCTCAGAATCATGTGGGAAGTTAACCTAAAGTGTTTCCATTAGGTTTGCAGTAAGTGCTTTGGTGTAAAATTGAAATGTACACTATTTGTATTGTCTAAGCATTGCATCCACTGAGATAACAACTTTTTTGTGTTGATGTGTACAGCCATTAAACAACTTTCAAACTACTCATAATCATGTGGAAAGTTAACCTAAAGTGTTTCCATTAGGTTTGCAGTAAGTACTTTGTTGTAAAATTGAAATGTATACTACTTTTATGTCAAAGCATTCTATTCACTGTGAAATCAACTTTTTTGTCTTTATGTGCACAGGTATGTAACAACTTTCAGACATCTCAGAATCATGTGGGAAGTTAACCTAAGGTGTTTCCATTAGGTTTGCAGTAAGTGCTTTGTAGTAAAATTGAAATGTACACTATTTGTATTGTCTAAGCATTGCATTCACTGAGATAACAACTTTTTTCTGTTGATGTGTACAGCCATGAAACAACTTTCAAACTACTCATAATCATGTGGAAAGTTAACCTAAGGTGTTTCCATTAGGTTTGCAGTAAGTGCTTTGTTGTAAAATTGAAATGTTTACTACTTTTATGTCAAAGCATTCTATTCACCGTGAAATCAACTTTTTTGTCTTTATGTGTACAGCCATGAAACAACTTTCAAACTACTCATAATCATGTGGAAAGTTAACCTAAGGTGTTTCCATTAGGTCTGCAGTAAATGCTTTGGTGTAAAATTGAAATGTATACTATTTGTATTGTCTAAGCATTGCATTCACTGAGATAACAACTTTTTTCTGTTGATGTGTACAGCCATGAAACAACTTTCAAACTACTCATAATCATGTGGAAAGTTAACCTAAGGTGTTTCCATTAGGTCTGCAGTAAATGCTTTGGTGTAAAATTGAAATGTATACTATTTGTATTGTAAAAGCATTGCATGCACTGAGAAAACAACTTTTTTGTCTTGATGTGCACAGGTATGAAACAACTTTCAGACATCTCAGAATCATGTGGGAAGTTAATCTAAGTTGTTTCCATTAGGTTTGCAGTAAGTGCTTTGGTGTAAAATTGAAATGTATACTATTTGTATTGTAAAAGCATTGCATGCACTGAGAAAACAACTTTTTTGTCTTGATGTGCACAGGTATGAAACAACTTTCAGACATCTCAGAATCATGTGGGAAGTTAATCTAAGTTGTTTCCATTAGTTTTGCAGTAAGTGCTTTGGTGTAAAATTGAAATGTATTCTATTTGTATTGTCTGAGCATTGCATGCACTGAGATAACAACTTTTTTGTGTTGATGTGTACAGCCATGAAACAACTTTCAAACTACTCATAATCATGTGGGAAGTTAACCTAAGGTGTTTCCATTAGTTTGCAGTAAGTACTTTGGTGTAAAATTCAGATGTGTACTTCCTTAATGTCAGAGCATAGTAGTACTGAGAAAGTAACTTTTTTGTCTTGATGAACTGAGGCATGAAACAACTTTAAACCTAGTCATATTCATCTGGGAAGTTAACCAAATGTGTTTGCATTAGGTTTGCAGTCAGGACTTTTGAGTACAATTGAAATGTATACTACTTTTATGTCAAAGCATTCTATTCACTGTGAAATCAACTTTTTTGTCTTTATGTGCACAGGTATGTAACCACTTTCAGACATCTCAGAATCATGTGGGAAGTTAACCTAAGGTGTTTCCATTAGGTTTGCAGTAAGTGCTTTGTAGTAAAATTGAAATGTACACTATTTGTATTGTCTAAGCATTGCATTCACTGAGATAACAACTTTTTTCTGTTGATGTGTACAGCCATGAAACAACTTTCAAACTACTCATAATCATGTGGAAAGTTAACCTAAAGTGTTTCCATTAGGTTTGCAGTAAGTACTTTGTTGTAAAATTGAAATGTATACTACTTTTATGTCAAAGCATTGTATTCACTGTGAAATCAACTTTTTTGTCTTTATGTGCACAAGTATGAAACAACTTTCAGACATCTCAGAATCATGTGGGAAGTTAACCTAAGGTGTTTCCATTAGGTTTGCAGTAAGTGCTTTGGTGTAAAATTGAAATGAATACTATTTGTATTGTCTAAGCATTGCATGCACTGAGATTACAACTTTTTTGTGTTGATGTGTGCAGCCATAAAACAACTTTCAAACTACTCATAATCATGTGGAAAGTTAACCTAAAGTGTTTCCATTAGGTTTGCAGTAAGTACTTTGTTGTAAAATTGAAATGTTTACTACTTTTATGTCAAAGCATTCTATTCACCGTGAAATCAACTTTTTTGTCTTTATGTGTACAGCCATGAAACAACTTTCAAACTACTCATAATCATGTGGAAAGTTAACCTAAGGTGTTTCCATTAGGTCTGCAGTAAATGCTTTGGTGTAAAATTGAAATGTATACTATTTGTATTGTCTAAGCATTGCATTCACTGAGATAACAACTTTTTTCTGTTGATGTGTACAGCCATGAAACAACTTTCAAACTACTCATAATCATGTGGAAAGTTAACCTAAGGTGTTTCCATTAGGTCTGCAGTAAATGCTTTGGTGTAAAATTGAAATGTATACTATTTGTATTGTCTAAGCATTGCATTCACTGAGATAACAACTTTTTTCTGTTGATGTGTACAGCCATGAAACAACTTTCAAACTACTCATAATCATGTGGAAAGTTAACCTAAGGTGTTTCCATTAGGTCTGCAGTAAATGCTTTGGTGTAAAATTGAAATGTATACTATTTGTATTGTAAAAGCATTGCATGCACTGAGAAAACAACTTTTTTGTCTTGATGTGCACAGGTATGAAACAACTTTCAGACATCTCAGAATCATGTGGGAAGTTAATCTAAGTTGTTTCTATTAGGTTTGCAGTAAGTGCTTTGGTGTAAAATTGAAATGTATTCTATTTGTATTGTCTGAGCATTGCATGCACTGAGATAACAACTTTTTTGTGTTGATGTGTACAGCCATGAAACAACTTTCAAACTACTCATAATCATGTGGGAAGTTAACCTAAGGTGTTTCCATTAGTTTGCAGTAAGTACTTTGGTGTAAAATTCAGATGTGTACTTCCTTAATGTCAGAGCATAGTAGTACTGAGAAAGTAACTTTTTTGTCTTGATGAACTGAGGCATTAAACAACTTTAAACCTAGTCATATTCATCTGGGAAGTTAACCAAATGTGTTTGCATTAGGTTTGCAGTCAGGACTTTTGAGTACAATTGAAATGTATACTACTTTTATGTCAAAGCATTCTATTCACTGTGAAATCAACTTTTTTGTCTTTATGTACACAGGTATGTAACAACTTTCAGACATCTCAGAATCATGTGGGAAGTTAACCTAAAGTGTTTCCATTAGGTTTGCAGTAAGTGCTTTGGTGTAAAATTGAAATGTACACTATTTGTATTGTCTAAGCATTGCATCCACTGAGATAACAACTTTTTTGTGTTGATGTGTACAGCCATTAAACAACTTTCAAACTACTCATAATCATGTGGAAAGTTAACCTAAAGTGTTTCCATTAGGTTTGCAGTAAGTACTTTGTTGTAAAATTGAAATGTATACTACTTTTATGTCAAAGCATTCTATTCACTGTGAAATCAACTTTTTTGTCTTTATGTGCACAGGTATGTAACAACTTTCAGACATCTCAGAATCATGT
This sequence comes from Mobula birostris, assembly GCF_030028105.1. Classification (NCBI taxonomy): domain Eukaryota; kingdom Metazoa; phylum Chordata; class Chondrichthyes; order Myliobatiformes; family Myliobatidae; genus Mobula; species Mobula birostris. Next base: position 23,071 of record NW_027277183.1, read on the forward strand.
GGGAAGTTAACCTAAGGTGTTTCCATTAGGTTTGCAGTAAGTGCTTTGTAGTAAAATTGAAATGTACACTATTTGTATTGTCTAAGCATTGCATTCACTGAGATAACAACTTTTTTCTGTTGATGTGTACAGCCATGAAACAACTTTCAAACTACTCATAATCATGTGGAAAGTTAACCTAAGGTGTTTCCATTAGGTTTGCAGTAAGTGCTTTGTTGTAAAATTGAAATGTTTACTACTTTTATGTCAAAGCATTCTATTCACCGTGAAATCAACTTTTTTGTCTTTATGTGTACAGCCATGAAACAACTTTCAAACTACTCATAATCATGTGGAAAGTTAACCTAAGGTGTTTCCATTAGGTCTGCAGTAAATGCCTTGGTGTAAAATTGAAATGTATACTATTTGTATTGTCTAAGCATTGCATTCACTGAGATAACAACTTTTTTCTGTTGATGTGTACAGCCATGAAACAACTTTCAAACTACTCATAATCATGTGGAAAGTTAACCTAAGGTGTTTCCATTAGGTCTGCAGTAAATGCTTTGGTGTAAAATTGAAATGTATACTATTTGTATTGTAAAAGCATTGCATGCACTGAGAAAACAACTTTTTTGTCTTGATGTGCACAGGTATGAAACAACTTTCAGACATCTCAGAATCATGTGGGAAGTTAATCTAAGTTGTTTCCATTAGGTTTGCAGTAAGTGCTTTGGTGTAAAATTGAAATGTATTCTATTTGTATTGTCTGAGCATTGCATGCACTGAGATAACAACTTTTTTGTGTTGATGTGTACAGCCATGAAACAACTTTCAAACTACTCATAATCATGTGGGAAGTTAACCTAAGGTGTTTCCATTAGTTTGCAGTAAGTACTTTGGTGTAAAATTCAGATGTGTACTTCCTTAATGTCAGAGCATAGTAGTACTGAGAAAGTAACTTTTTTGTCTTGATGAACTGAGGCATGAAACAACTTTAAACCTAGTCATATTCATCTGGGAAGTTAACCAAATGTGTTTGCATTAGGTTTGCAGTCAGGACTTTTGAGTACAATTGAAATGTATACTACTTTTATGTCAAAGCATTCTATTCACTGTGAAATCAACTTTTTTGTCTTTATGTGCACAGGTATGTAACCACTTTCAGACATCTCAGAATCATGTGGGAAGTTAACCTAAGGTGTTTCCATTAGGTTTGCAGTAAGTGCTTTGTAGTAAAATTGAAATGTACACTATTTGTATTGTCTAAGCATTGCATTCACTGAGATAACAACTTTTTTCTGTTGATGTGTACAGCCATGAAACAACTTTCAAACTACTCATAATCATGTGGAAAGTTAACCTAAAGTGTTTCCATTAGGTTTGCAGTAAGTACTTTGTTGTAAAATTGAAATGTATACTACTTTTATGTCAAAGCATTCTATTCACTGTGAAATCAACTTTTTTGTCTTTATGTGCACAAGTATGAAACAACTTTCAGACATCTCAGAATCATGTGGGAAGTTAACCTAAGGTGTTTCCATTAGGTTTGCAGTAAGTGCTTTGGTGTAAAATTGAAATGAATACTATTTGTATTGTCTAAGCATTGCATGCACTGAGATTACAACTTTTTTGTGTTGATGTGTGCAGCCATAAAACAACTTTCAAACTACTCATAATCATGTGGAAAGTTAACCTAAAGTGTTTCCATTAGGTTTGCAGTAAGTACTTTGTTGTAAAATTGAAATGTTTACTACTTTTATGTCAAAGCATTCTATTCACCGTGAAATCAACTTTTTTGTCTTTATGTGTACAGCCATGAAACAACTTTCAAACTACTCATAATCATGTGGAAAGTTAACCTAAGGTGTTTCCATTAGGTCTGCAGTAAATGCTTTGGTGTAAAATTGAAATGTATACTATTTGTATTGTCTAAGCATTGCATTCACTGAGATAACAACTTTTTTCTGTTGATGTGTACAGCCATGAAACAACTTTCAAACTACTCATAATCATGTGGAAAGTTAACCTAAGGTGTTTCCATTAGGTCTGCAGTAAATGCCTTGGTGTAAAATTGAAATGTATACTATTTGTATTGTCTAAGCATTGCATTCACTGAGATAACAACTTTTTTCTGTTGATGTGTACAGCCATGAAACAACTTTCAAACTACTCATAATCATGTGGAAAGTTAACCTAAGGTGTTTCCATTAGGTCTGCAGTAAATGCTTTGGTGTAAAATTGAAATGTATACTATTTGTATTGTAAAAGCATTGCATGCACTGAGAAAACAACTTTTTTGTCTTGATGTGCACAGGTATGAAACAACTTTCAGACATCTCAGAATCATGTGGGAAGTTAATCTAAGTTGTTTCTATTAGGTTTGCAGTAAGTGCTTTGGTGTAAAATTGAAATGTATTCTATTTGTATTGTCTGAGCATTGCATGCACTGAGATAACAACTTTTTTGTGTTGATGTGTACAGCCATGAAACAACTTTCAAACTACTCATAATCATGTGGGAAGTTAACCTAAGGTGTTTCCATTAGTTTGCAGTAAGTACTTTGGTGTAAAATTCAGATGTGTACTTCCTTAATGTCAGAGCATAGTAGTACTGAGAAAGTAACTTTTTTGTCTTGATGAACTGAGGCATTAAACAACTTTAAACCTAGTCATATTCATCTGGGAAGTTAACCAAATGTGTTTGCATTAGGTTTGCAGTCAGGACTTTTGAGTACAATTGAAATGTATACTACTTTTATGTCAAAGCATTCTATTCACTGTGAAATCAACTTTTTTGTCTTTATGTACACAGGTATGTAACAACTTTCAGACATCTCAGAATCATGTGGGAAGTTAACCTAAAGTGTTTCCATTAGGTTTGCAGTAAGTGCTTTGGTGTAAAATTGAAATGTACACTATTTGTATTGTCTAAGCATTGCATCCACTGAGATAACAACTTTTTTGTGTTGATGTGTACAGCCATTAAACAACTTTCAAACTACTCATAATCATGTGGAAAGTTAACCTAAAGTGTTTCCATTAGGTTTGCAGTAAGTACTTTGTTGTAAAATTGAAATGTATACTACTTTTATGTCAAAGCATTCTATTCACTGTGAAATCAACTTTTTTGTCTTTATGTGCACAGGTATGTAACAACTTTCAGACATCTCAGAATCATGTGGGAAGTTAACCTAAGGTGTTTCCATTAGGTTTGCAGTAAGTGCTTTGTAGTAAAATTGAAATGTACACTATTTGTATTGTCTAAGCATTGCATTCACTGAGATAACAACTTTTTTCTGTTGATGTGTACAGCCATGAAACAACTTTCAAACTACTCATAATCATGTGGAAAGTTAACCTAAGGTGTTTCCATTAGGTTTGCAGTAAGTGCTTTGTTGTAAAATTGAAATGTTTACTACTTCTATGTCAAAGCATTCTATTCACCGTGAAATCAACTTTTTTGTCTTTATGTGTACAGCCATGAAACAACTTTCAAACTACTCATAATCATGTGGAAAGTTAACCTAAGGTGTTTCCATTAGGTCTGCAGTAAATGCTTTGGTGTAAAATTGAAATGTATACTATTTGTATTGTCTAAGCATTGCATTCACTGAGATAACAACTTTTTTCTGTTGATGTGTACAGCCATGAAACAACTTTCAAACTACTCATAATCATGTGGAAAGTTAACCTAAGGTGTTTCCATTAGGTCTGCAGTAAATGCTTTGGTGTAAAATTGAAATGTATACTATTTGTATTGTAAAAGCATAGCATGCACTGAGAAAACAACTTTTTTGTCTTGATGTGCACAGGTATGAAACAACTTTCAGACATCTCAGAATCATGTGGGAAGTTAATCTAAGTTGTTTCCATTAGTTTTGCAGTAAGTGCTTTGGTGTAAAATTGAAATGTATTCTATTTGTATTGTCTGAGCATTGCATGCACTGAGATAACAACTTTTTTGTGTTGATGTGTACAGCCATGAAACAACTTTCAAACTACTCATAATCATGTGGGAAGTTAACCTAAGGTGTTTCCATTAGTTTGCAGTAAGTACTTTGGTGTAAAATTCAGATGTGTACTTCCTTAATGTCAGAGCATAGTAGTACTGAGAAAGTAACTTTTTTGTCTTGATGAACTGAGGCATGAAACAACTTTAAACCTAGTCATATTCATCTGGGAAGTTAACCAAATGTGTTTGCATTAGGTTTGATGTCAGGACTTTTGAGTACAATTGAAATGTATACTACTTTTATGTCAAAGCATTCTATTCACTGTGAAATCAACTTTTTTGTCTTTATGTGCACAGGTATGTAACCACTTTCAGACATCTCAGAATCATGTGGGAAGTTAACCTAAGGTGTTTCCATTAGGTTTGCAGTAAGTGCTTTGTAGTAAAATTGAAATGTACACTATTTGTATTGTCTAAGCATTGCATTCACTGAGATAACAACTTTTTTCTGTTGATGTGTACAGCCATGAAACAACTTTCAAACTACTCATAATCATGTGGAAAGTTAACCTAAAGTGTTTCCATTAGGTTTGCAGTAAGTACTTTGTTGTAAAATTGAAATGTATACTACTTTTATGTCAAAGCATTCTATTCACTGTGAAATCAACTTTTTTGTCTTTATGTGCACAAGTATGAAACAACTTTCAGACATCTCAGAATCATGTGGGAAGTTAACCTAAGGTGTTTCCATTAGGTTTGCAGTAAGTGCTTTGGTGTAAAATTGAAATGAATACTATTTGTATTGTCTAAGCATTGCATGCACTGAGATTACAACTTTTTTGTGTTGATGTGTACAGCCATAAAACAACTTTCAAACTACTCATAATCATGTGGAAAGTTAACCTAAAGTGTTTCCATTAGGTTTGCAGTAAGTACTTTGTTGTAAAATCGAAATGTTTACTACTTTTATGTCAAAGCATTCTATTCACCGTGAAATCAACTTTTTTGTCTTTATGTGTACAGCCATGAAACAACTTTCAAACTACTCATAATCATGTGGAAAGTTAACCTAAGGTGTTTCCATTAGGTCTGCAGTAAATGCTTTGGTGTAAAATTGAAATGTATACTATTTGTATTGTCTAAGCATTGCATTCACTGAGATAACAACTTTTTTCTGTTGATGTGTACAGCCATGAAACAACTTTCAAACTACTCATAATCATGTGGAAAGTTAACCTAAGGTGTTTCCATTAGGTCTGCAGTAAATGCTTTGGTGTAAAATTGAAATGTATACTATTTGTATTGTAAAAGCATTGCATGCACTGAGAAAACAACTTTTTTGTCTTGATGTGCACAGGTATGAAACAACTTTCAGACATCTCAGAATCATGTGGGAAGTTAATCTAAGTTGTTTCTATTAGGTTTGCAGTAAGTGCTTTGGTGTAAAATTGAAATGTATTCTATTTGTATTGTCTGAGCATTGCATGCACTGAGATAACAACTTTTTTGTGTTGATGTGTACAGCCATGAAACAACTTTCAAACTACTCATAATCATGTGGGAAGTTAACCTAAGGTGTTTCCATTAGTTTGCAGTAAGTACTTTGGTGTAAAATTCAGATGTGTACTTCCTTAATGTCAGAGCATAGTAGTACTGAGAAAGTAACTTTTTTGTCTTGATGAACTGAGGCATTAAACAACTTTAAACCTAGTCATATTCATCTGGGAAGTTAACGAAATGTGTTTGCATTAGGTTTGCAGTCAGGACTTTTGAGTACAATTGAAATGTATACTACTTTTATGTCAAAGCATTCTATTCACTGTGAAATCAACTTTTTTGTCTTTATGTGCACAGGTATGTAACCACTTTCAGACATCTCAGAATCATGTGGGAAGTTAACCTAAGGTGTTTCCATTAGGTTTGCAGTAAGTGCTTTGTAGTAAAATTGAAATGTACACTATTTGTATTGTCTAAGCATTGCATTCACTGAGATAACAACTTTTTTCTGTTGATGTGTACAGCCATGAAACAACTTTCAAACTACTCATACTCATGTGGAAAGTTAACCTAAAGTGTTTCCATTAGGTTTGCAGTAAGTACTTTGTTGTAAAATTGAAATGTATACTACTTTTATGTCAAAGCATTCTATTCACTGTGAAATCAACTTTTTTGTCTTTATGTGCACAAGTATGAAACAACTTTCAGACATCTCAGAATCATGTGGGAAGTTAACCTAAGGTGTTTCCATTAGGTTTGCAGTAAGTGCTTTGGTGTAAAATTGAAATGAATACTATTTGTATTGTCTAAGCATTGCATGCACTGAGATTACAACTTTTTTGTGTTGATGTGTACAGCCATAAAACAACTTTCAAACTACTCATAATCATGTGGAAAGTTAACCTAAAGTGTTTCCATTAGGTTTGCAGTAAGTACTTTGTTGTAAAATTGAAATGTTTACTACTTTTATGTCAAAGCATTCTATTCACCGTGAAATCAACTTTTTTGTCTTTATGTGTACAGCCATGAAACAACTTTCAAACTACTCATAATCATGTGGAAAGTTAACCTAAGGTGTTTCCATTAGGTCTGCAGTAAATGCTTTGGTGTAAAATTGAAATGTATACTATTTGTATTGTCTAAGCATTGCATTCACTGAGATAACAACTTTTTTCTGTTGATGTGTACAGCCATGAAACAACTTTCAAACTACTCATAATCATGTGGAAAGTTAACCTAAGGTGTTTCCATTAGGTCTGCAGTAAATGCTTTGGTGTAAAATTGAAATGTATACTATTTGTATTGTAAAAGCATTGCATGCACTGAGAAAACAACTTTTTTGTCTTGATGTGCACAGGTATGAAACAACTTTCAGACATCTCAGAATCATGTGGGAAGTTAATCTAAGTTGTTTCTATTAGGTTTGCAGTAAGTGCTTTGGTGTAAAATTGAAATGTATTCTATTTGTATTGTCTGAGCATTGCATGCACTGAGATAACAACTTTTTTGTGTTGATGTGTACAGCCATGAAACAACTTTCAAACTACTCATAATCATGTGGGAAGTTAACCTAAGGTGTTTCCATTAGTTTGCAGTAAGTACTTTGGTGTAAAATTCAGATGTGTACTTCCTTAATGTCAGAGCATAGTAGTACTGAGAAAGTAACTTTTTTGTCTTGATGAACTGAGGCATTAAACAACTTTAAACCTAGTCATATTCATCTGGGAAGTTAACGAAATGTGTTTGCATTAGGTTTGCAGTCAGGACTTTTGAGTACAATTGAAATGTATACTACTTTTATGTCAAAGCATTCTATTCACTGTGAAATCAACTTTTTTGTCTTTATGTACACAGGTATGTAACAACTTTCAGACATCTCAGAATCATGTGGGAAGTTAACCTAAAGTGTTTCCATTAGGTTTGCAGTAAGTGCTTTGGTGTAAAATTGAAATGTACACTATTTGTATTGTCTAAGCATTGCATCCACTGAGATAACAACTTTTTTGTGTTGATGTGTACAGCCATTAAACAACTTTCAAACTACTCATAATCATGTGGAAAGTTAACCTAAAGTGTTTCCATTAGGTTTGCAGTAAGTACTTTGTTGTAAAATTGAAATGTATACTACTTTTATGTCAAAGCATTCTATTCACTGTGAAATCAACTTTTTTGTCTTTATGTGCACAAGTATGAAACAACTTTCAGACATCTCAGAATCATGTGGGAAGTTAACCTAAGGTGTTTCCATTAGGTTTGCAGTAAGTACTTTGGTGTAAAATTGAAATGTATACTATTTGTATTGTCTAAGCATTGCATGCACTGAGATAACAACTTTTTTGTGTTGATGTGTACAGCCATGAAACAACTTTCAAACTACTCATAATCATGTGGGAAGTTAACCTAAGGTGTTTCCATTAGTTTGCAGTAAGTACTTTGGTGTAAAATTCAGATGTGTACTTCCTTAATGTCAGAGCATAGTAGTACTGAGAAAGTAACTTTTTTGTCTTGATGAACTGAGGCATGAAACAACTTTAAACCTAGTCATATTCATCTGGGAAGTTAACCAAATGTGTTTGCATTAGGTTTGCAGTCAGGACTTTTGAGTACAATTGAAATGTATACTACTTTTATGTCAAAGCATTCTATTCACTGTGAAATCAACTTTTTTGTCTTTATGTGCACAGGTATGTAACAACTTTCAGACATCTCAGAATCATGTGGGAAGTTAACCTAAGGTGTTTCCATTAGGTTTGCAGTAAGTGCTTTGTAGTAAAATTGAAATGTACACTATTTGTATTGTCTAAGCATTGCATTCACTGAGATAACAACTTTTTTCTGTTGATGTGTACAGCCATGAAACAACTTTCAAACTACTCATAATCATGTGGAAAGTTAACCTAAGGTGTTTCCATTAGGTTTGCAGTAAGTGCTTTGTTGTAAAATTGAAATGTTTACTACTTTTATGTCAAAGCATTCTATTCACCGTGAAATCAACTTTTTTGTCTTTATGTGTACAGCCATGAAACAACTTTCAAACTACTCATAATCATGTGGAAAGTTAACCTAAGGTGTTTCCATTAGGTCTGCAGTAAATGCTTTGGTGTAAAATTGAAATGTATACTATTTGTATTGTCTAAGCATTGCATTCACTGAGATAACAACTTTTTTCTGTTGATGTGTACAGCCATGAAACAACTTTCAAACTACTCATAATCATGTGGAAAGTTAACCTAAGGTGTTTCCATTAGGTCTGCAGTAAATGCCTTGGTGTAAAATTGAAATGTATACTATTTGTATTGTCTAAGCATTGCATTCACTGAGATAACAACTTTTTTCTGTTGATGTGTACAGCCATGAAACAACTTTCAAACTACTCATAATCATGTGGAAAGTTAACCTAAGGTGTTTCCATTAGGTCTGCAGTAAATGCTTTGGTGTAAAATTGAAATGTATACTATTTGTATTGTAAAAGCATTGCATGCACTGAGAAAACAACTTTTTTGTCTTGATGTGCACAGGTATGAAACAACTTTCAGACATCTCAGAATCATGTGGGAAGTTAATCTAAGTTGTTTCTATTAGGTTTGCAGTAAGTGCTTTGGTGTAAAATTGAAATGTATTCTATTTGTATTGTCTGAGCATTGCATGCACTGAGATAACAACTTTTTTGTGTTGATGTGTACAGCCATGAAACAACTTTCAAACTACTCATAATCATGTGGGAAGTTAACCTAAGGTGTTTCCATTAGTTTGCAGTAAGTACTTTGGTGTAAAATTCAGATGTGTACTTCCTTAATGTCAGAGCATAGTAGTACTGAGAAAGTAACTTTTTTGTCTTGATGAACTGAGGCATTAAACAACTTTAAACCTAGTCATATTCATCTGGGAAGTTAACCAAATGTGTTTGCATTAGGTTTGCAGTCAGGACTTTTGAGTACAATTGAAATGTATACTACTTTTATGTCAAAGCATTCTATTCACTGTGAAATCAACTTTTTTGTCTTTATGTACACAGGTATGTAACAACTTTCAGACATCTCAGAATCATGTGGGAAGTTAACCTAAAGTGTTTCCATTAGGTTTGCAGTAAGTGCTTTGGTGTAAAATTGAAATGTACACTATTTGTATTGTCTAAGCATTGCATCCACTGAGATAACAACTTTTTTGTGTTGATGTGTACAGCCATTAAACAACTTTCAAACTACTCATAATCATGTGGAAAGTTAACCTAAAGTGTTTCCATTAGGTTTGCAGTAAGTACTTTGTTGTAAAATTGAAATGTATACTACTTTTATGTCAAAGCATTCTATTCACTGTGAAATCAACTTTTTTGTCTTTATGTGCACAGGTATGTAACAACTTTCAGACATCTCAGAATCATGTGGGAAGTTAACCTAAGGTGTTTCCATTAGGTTTGCAGTAAGTGCTTTGTAGTAAAATTGAAATGTACACTATTTGTATTGTCTAAGCATTGCATTCACTGAGATAACAACTTTTTTCTGTTGATGTGTACAGCCATGAAACAACTTTCAAACTACTCATAATCATGTGGAAAGTTAACCTAAGGTGTTTCCATTAGGTTTGCAGTAAGTGCTTTGTTGTAAAATTGAAATGTTTACTACTTCTATGTCAAAGCATTCTATTCACCGTGAAATCAACTTTTTTGTCTTTATGTGTACAGCCATGAAACAACTTTCAAACTACTCATAATCATGTGGAAAGTTAACCTAAGGTGTTTCCATTAGGTCTGCAGTAAATGCTTTGGTGTAAAATTGAAATGTATACTATTTGTATTGTCTAAGCATTGCATTCACTGAGATAACAACTTTTTTCTGTTGATGTGTACAGCCATGAAACAACTTTCAAACTACTCATAATCATGTGGAAAGTTAACCTAAGGTGTTTCCATTAGGTCTGCAGTAAATGCTTTGGTGTAAAATTGAAATGTATACTATTTGTATTGTAAAAGCATAGCATGCACTGAGAAAACAACTTTTTTGTCTTGATGTGCACAGGTATGAAACAACTTTCAGACATCTCAGAATCATGTGGGAAGTTAATCTAAGTTGTTTCCATTAGTTTTGCAGTAAGTGCTTTGGTGTAAAATTGAAATGTATTCTATTTGTATTGTCTGAGCATTGCATGCACTGAGATAACAACTTTTTTGTGTTGATGTGTACAGCCATGAAACAACTTTCAAACTACTCATAATCATGTGGGAAGTTAACCTAAGGTGTTTCCATTAGTTTGCAGTAAGTACTTTGGTGTAAAATTCAGATGTGTACTTCCTTAATGTCAGAGCATAGTAGTACTGAGAAAGTAACTTTTTTGTCTTGATGAACTGAGGCATGAAACAACTTTAAACCTAGTCATATTCATCTGGGAAGTTAACCAAATGTGTTTGCATTAGGTTTGATGTCAGGACTTTTGAGTACAATTGAAATGTATACTACTTTTATGTCAAAGCATTCTATTCACTGTGAAATCAACTTTTTTGTCTTTATGTGCACAGGTATGTAACCACTTTCAGACATCTCAGAATCATGTGGGAAGTTAACCTAAGGTGTTTCCATTAGGTTTGCAGTAAGTGCTTTGTAGTAAAATTGAAATGTACACTATTTGTATTGTCTAAGCATTGCATTCACTGAGATAACAACTTTTTTCTGTTGATGTGTACAGCCATGAAACAACTTTCAAACTACTCATAATCATGTGGAAAGTTAACCTAAAGTGTTTCCATTAGGTTTGCAGTAAGTACTTTGTTGTAAAATTGAAATGTATACTACTTTTATGTCAAAGCATTCTATTCACTGTGAAATCAACTTTTTTGTCTTTATGTGCACAAGTATGAAACAACTTTCAGACATCTCAGAATCATGTGGGAAGTTAACCTAAGGTGTTTCCATTAGGTTTGCAGTAAGTGCTTTGGTGTAAAATTGAAATGAATACTATTTGTATTGTCTAAGCATTGCATGCACTGAGATTACAACTTTTTTGTGTTGATGTGTACAGCCATAAAACAACTTTCAAACTACTCATAATCATGTGGAAAGTTAACCTAAAGTGTTTCCATTAGGTTTGCAGTAAGTACTTTGTTGTAAAATCGAAATGTTTACTACTTTTATGTCAAAGCATTCTATTCACCGTGAAATCAACTTTTTTGTCTTTATGTGTACAGCCATGAAACAACTTTCAAACTACTCATAATCATGTGGAAAGTTAACCTAAGGTGTTTCCATTAGGTCTGCAGTAAATGCTTTGGTGTAAAATTGAAATGTATACTATTTGTATTGTCTAAGCATTGCATTCACTGAGATAACAACTTTTTTCTGTTGATGTGTACAGCCATGAAACAACTTTCAAACTACTCATAATCATGTGGAAAGTTAACCTAAGGTGTTTCCATTAGGTCTGCAGTAAATGCTTTGGTGTAAAATTGAAATGTATACTATTTGTATTGTAAAAGCATTGCATGCACTGAGAAAACAACTTTTTTGTCTTGATGTGCACAGGTATGAAACAACTTTCAGACATCTCAGAATCATGTGGGAAGTTAATCTAAGTTGTTTCTATTAGGTTTGCAGTAAGTGCTTTGGTGTAAAATTGAAATGTATTCTATTTGTATTGTCTGAGCATTGCATGCACTGAGATAACAACTTTTTTGTGTTGATGTGTACAGCCATGAAACAACTTTCAAACTACTCATAATCATGTGGGAAGTTAACCTAAGGTGTTTCCATTAGTTTGCAGTAAGTACTTTGGTGTAAAATTCAGATGTGTACTTCCTTAATGTCAGAGCATAGTAGTACTGAGAAAGTAACTTTTTTGTCTTGATGAACTGAGGCATTAAACAACTTTAAACCTAGTCATATTCATCTGGGAAGTTAACGAAATGTGTTTGCATTAGGTTTGCAGTCAGGACTTTTGAGTACAATTGAAATGTATACTACTTTTATGTCAAAGCATTCTATTCACTGTGAAATCAACTTTTTTGTCTTTATGTGCACAGGTATGTAACCACTTTCAGACATCTCAGAATCATGTGGGAAGTTAACCTAAGGTGTTTCCATTAGGTTTGCAGTAAGTGCTTTGTAGTAAAATTGAAATGTACACTATTTGTATTGTCTAAGCATTGCATTCACTGAGATAACAACTTTTTTCTGTTGATGTGTACAGCCATGAAACAACTTTCAAACTACTCATACTCATGTGGAAAGTTAACCTAAAGTGTTTCCATTAGGTTTGCAGTAAGTACTTTGTTGTAAAATTGAAATGTATACTACTTTTATGTCAAAGCATTCTATTCACTGTGAAATCAACTTTTTTGTCTTTATGTGCACAAGTATGAAACAACTTTCAGACATCTCAGAATCATGTGGGAAGTTAACCTAAGGTGTTTCCATTAGGTTTGCAGTAAGTGCTTTGGTGTAAAATTGAAATGAATACTATTTGTATTGTCTAAGCATTGCATGCACTGAGATTACAACTTTTTTGTGTTGATGTGTACAGCCATAAAACAACTTTCAAACTACTCATAATCATGTGGAAAGTTAACCTAAAGTGTTTCCATTAGGTTTGCAGTAAGTACTTTGTTGTAAAATTGAAATGTTTACTACTTTTATGTCAAAGCATTCTATTCACCGTGAAATCAACTTTTTTGTCTTTATGTGTACAGCCATGAAACAACTTTCAAACTACTCATAATCATGTGGAAAGTTAACCTAAGGTGTTTCCATTAGGTCTGCAGTAAATGCTTTGGTGTAAAATTGAAATGTATACTATTTGTATTGTCTAAGCATTGCATTCACTGAGATAACAACTTTTTTCTGTTGATGTGTACAGCCATGAAACAACTTTCAAACTACTCATAATCATGTGGAAAGTTAACCTAAGGTGTTTCCATTAGGTCTGCAGTAAATGCTTTGGTGTAAAATTGAAATGTATACTATTTGTATTGTAAAAGCATTGCATGCACTGAGAAAACAACTTTTTTGTCTTGATGTGCACAGGTATGAAACAACTTTCAGACATCTCAGAATCATGTGGGAAGTTAATCTAAGTTGTTTCTATTAGGTTTGCAGTAAGTGCTTTGGTGTAAAATTGAAATGTATTCTATTTGTATTGTCTGAGCATTGCATGCACTGAGATAACAACTTTTTTGTGTTGATGTGTACAGCCATGAAACAACTTTCAAACTACTCATAATCATGTGGGAAGTTAACCTAAGGTGTTTCCATTAGTTTGCAGTAAGTACTTTGGTGTAAAATTCAGATGTGTACTTCCTTAATGTCAGAGCATAGTAGTACTGAGAAAGTAACTTTTTTGTCTTGATGAACTGAGGCATTAAACAACTTTAAACCTAGTCATATTCATCTGGGAAGTTAACGAAATGTGTTTGCATTAGGTTTGCAGTCAGGACTTTTGAGTACAATTGAAATGTATACTACTTTTATGTCAAAGCATTCTATTCACTGTGAAATCAACTTTTTTGTCTTTATGTACACAGGTATGTAACAACTTTCAGACATCTCAGAATCATGTGGGAAGTTAACCTAAAGTGTTTCCATTAGGTTTGCAGTAAGTGCTTTGGTGTAAAATTGAAATGTACACTATTTGTATTGTCTAAGCATTGCATCCACTGAGATAACAACTTTTTTGTGTTGATGTGTACAGCCATTAAACAACTTTCAAACTACTCATAATCATGTGGAAAGTTAACCTAAAGTGTTTCCATTAGGTTTGCAGTAAGTACTTTGTTGTAAAATTGAAATGTATACTACTTTTATGTCAAAGCATTCTATTCACTGTGAAATCAACTTTTTTGTCTTTATGTGCACAAGTATGAAACAACTTTCAGACATCTCAGAATCATGTGGGAAGTTAACCTAAGGTGTTTCCATTAGGTTTGCAGTAAGTACTTTGGTGTAAAATTGAAATGTATACTATTTGTATTGTCTAAGCATTGCATGCACTGAGATAACAACTTTTTTGTGTTGATGTGTACAGCCATGAAACAACTTTCAAACTACTCATAATCATGTGGGAAGTTAACCTAAGGTGTTTCCATTAGTTTGCAGTAAGTACTTTGGTGTAAAATTCAGATGTGTACTTCCTTAATGTCAGAGCATAGTAGTACTGAGAAAGTAACTTTTTTGTCTTGATGAACTGAGGCATGAAACAACTTTAAACCTAGTCATATTCATCTGGGAAGTTAACCAAATGTGTTTGCATTAGGTTTGCAGTCAGGACTTTTGAGTACAATTGAAATGTATACTACTTTTATGTCAAAGCATTCTATTCACTGTGAAATCAACTTTTTTGTCTTTATGTGCACAGGTATGTAACAACTTTCAGACATCTCAGAATCATGTGGGAAGTTAACCTAAGGTGTTTCCATTAGGTTTGCAGTAAGTGCTTTGTAGTAAAATTGAAATGTACACTATTTGTATTGTCTAAGCATTGCATTCACTGAGATAACAACTTTTTTCTGTTGATGTGTACAGCCATGAAACAACTTTCAAACTACTCATAATCATGTGGAAAGTTAACCTAAGGTGTTTCCATTAGGTTTGCAGTAAGTGCTTTGTTGTAAAATTGAAATGTTTACTACTTTTATGTCAAAGCATTCTATTCACCGTGAAATCAACTTTTTTGTCTTTATGTGTACAGCCATGAAACAACTTTCAAACTACTCATAATCATGTGGAAAGTTAACCTAAGGTGTTTCCATTAGGTCTGCAGTAAATGCTTTGGTGTAAAATTGAAATGTATACTATTTGTATTGTCTAAGCATTGCATTCACTGAGATAACAACTTTTTTCTGTTGATGTGTACAGCCATGAAACAACTTTCAAACTACTCATAATCATGTGGAAAGTTAACCTAAGGTGTTTCCATTAGGTCTGCAGTAAATGCTTTGGTGTAAAATTGAAATGTATACTATTTGTATTGTAAAAGCATTGCATGCACTGAGAAAACAACTTTTTTGTCTTGATGTGCACAGGTATGAAACAACTTTCAGACATCTCAGAATCATGTGGGAAGTTAATCTAAGTTGTTTCCATTAGTTTTGCAGTAAGTGCTTTGGTGTAAAATTGAAATGTATTCTATTTGTATTGTCTGAGCATTGCATGCACTGAGATAACAACTTTTTTGTGTTGATGTGTACAGCCATGAAACAACTTTCAAACTACTCATAATCATGTGGGAAGTTAACCTAAGGTGTTTCCATTAGTTTGCAGTAAGTACTTTGGTGTAAAATTCAGATGTGTACTTCCTTAATGTCAGAGGATAGTAGTACTGAGAAAGTAACTTTTTTGTCTTGATGAACTGAGGCATGAAACAACTTTAAACCTAGTCATATTCATCTGGGAAGTTAACCAAATGTGTTTGCATTAGGTTTGCAGTCAGGACTTTTGAGTACAATTGAAATGTATACTACTTTTATGTCAAAGCATTCTATTCACTGTGAAATCAACTTTTTTGTCTTTATGTGCACAGGTATGTAACCACTTTCAGACATCTCAGAATCATGTGGGAAGTTAACCTAAGGTGTTTCCATTAGGTTTGCAGTAAGTGCTTTGTAGTAAAATTGAAATGTACACTATTTGTATTGTCTAAGCATTGCATTCACTGAGATAACAACTTTTTTCTGTTGATGTGTACAGCCATGAAACAACTTTCAAACTACTCATAATCATGTGGAAAGTTAACCTAAAGTGTTTCCATTAGGTTTGCAGTAAGTACTTTGTTGTAAAATTGAAATGTATACTACTTTTATGTCAAAGCATTCTATTCACTGTGAAATCAACTTTTTTGTCTTTATGTGCACAAGTATGAAACAACTTTCAGACATCTCAGAATCATGTGGGAAGTTAACCTAAGGTGTTTCCATTAGGTTTGCAGTAAGTGCTTTGGTGTAAAATTGAAATGAATACTATTTGTATTGTCTAAGCATTGCATGCACTGAGATTACAACTTTTTTGTGTTGATGTGTGCAGCCATAAAACAACTTTCAAACTACTCATAATCATGTGGAAAGTTAACCTAAAGTGTTTCCATTAGGTTTGCAGTAAGTACTTTGTTGTAAAATTGAAATGTTTACTACTTTTATGTCAAAGCATTCTATTCACCGTGAAATCAACTTTTTTGTCTTTATGTGTACAGCCATGAAACAACTTTCAAACTACTCATAATCATGTGGAAAGTTAACCTAAGGTGTTTCCATTAGGTCTGCAGTAAATGCTTTGGTGTAAAATTGAAATGTATACTATTTGTATTGTCTAAGCATTGCATTCACTGAGATAACAACTTTTTTATGTTGATGTGTACAGCCATGAAACAACTTTCAAACTACTCATAATCATGTGGAAAGTTAACCTAAGGTGTTTCCATTAGGTCTGCAGTAAATGCTTTGGTGTAAAATTGAAATGTATACTATTTGTATTGTAAAAGCATAGCATGCACTGAGAAAACAACTTTTTTGTCTTGATGTGCACAGGTATGAAACAACTTTCAGACATCTCAGAATCATGTGGGAAGTTAATCTAAGTTGTTTCCATTAGTTTTGCAGTAAGTGCTTTGGTGTAAAATTGAAATGTATTCTATTTGTATTGTCTGAGCATTGCATGCACTGAGATAACAACTTTTTTGTGTTGATGTGTACAGCCATGAAACAACTTTCAAACTACTCATAATCATGTGGGAAGTTAACCTAAGGTGTTTCCATTAGTTTGCAGTAAGTACTTTGGTGTAAAATTCAGATGTGTACTTCCTTAATGTCAGAGCATAGTAGTACTGAGAAAGTAACTTTTTTGTCTTGATGAACTGAGGCATGAAACAACTTTAAACCTAGTCATATTCATCTGGGAAGTTAACCAAATGTGTTTGCATTAGGTTTGCAGTCAGGACTTTTGAGTACAATTGAAATGTATACTACTTTTATGTCAAAGCATTCTATTCACTGTGAAATCAACTTTTTTGTCTTTATGTGCACAGGTATGTAACCACTTTCAGACATCTCAGAATCATGTGGGAAGTTAACCTAAGGTGTTTCCATTAGGTTTGCAGTAAGTGCTTTGTAGTAAAATTGAAATGTACACTATTTGTATTGTCTAAGCATTGCATTCACTGAGATAACAACTTTTTTCTGTTGATGTGTACAGCCATGAAACAACTTTCAAACTACTCATAATCATGTGGAAAGTTAACCTAAAGTGTTTCCATTAGGTTTGCAGTAAGTACTTTGTTGTAAAATTGAAATGTATACTACTTTTATGTCAAAGCATTCTATTCACCGTGAAATCAACTTTTTTGTCTTTAT
This sequence comes from Mobula birostris, assembly GCF_030028105.1. Classification (NCBI taxonomy): domain Eukaryota; kingdom Metazoa; phylum Chordata; class Chondrichthyes; order Myliobatiformes; family Myliobatidae; genus Mobula; species Mobula birostris. Next base: position 40,823 of record NW_027277183.1, read on the forward strand.
GTGTACAGCCATGAAACAACTTTCAAACTACTCATAATCATGTGGAAAGTTAACGTAAGGTGTTTCCATTAGGTCTGCAGTAAATGCTTTGGTGTAAAATTGAAATGTATACTATTTGTATTGTCTGAGCATTGCATTCACTGAGATAACAACTTTTTTCTGTTGATGTGTACAGCCATGAAACAACTTTCAAACTACTCATAATCATGTGGAAAGTTAACCTAAGGTGTTTCCATTAGGTCTGCAGTAAATGCTTTGGTGTAAAATTGAAATGTATACTATTTGTATTGTAAAAGCATTGCATGCACTGAGAAAACAACTTTTTTGTCTTGATGTGCACAGGTATGAAACAACTTTCAGACATCTCAGAATCATGTGGGAAGTTAATCTAAGTTGTTTCCATTAGTTTTGCAGTAAGTGCTTTGGTGTAAAATTGAAATGTATTCTATTTGTATTGTCTGAGCATTGCATGCACTGAGATAACAACTTTTTTGTGTTGATGTGTACAGCCATGAAACAACTTTCAAACTACTCATAATCATGTGGGAAGTTAACCTAAGGTGTTTCCATTAGTTTGCAGTAAGTACTTTGGTGTAAAATTCAGATGTGTACTTCCTTAATGTCAGAGCATAGTAGTACTGAGAAAGTAACTTTTTTGTCTTGATGAACTGAGGCATGAAACAACTTTAAACCTAGTCATATTCATCTGGGAAGTTAACCAAATGTGTTTGCATTAGGTTTGCAGTCAGGACTTTTGAGTACAATTGAAATGTATACTACTTTTATGTCAAAGCATTCTATTCACTGTGAAATCAACTTTTTTGTCTTTATGTGCACAGGTATGTAACAACTTTCAGACATCTCAGAATCATGTGGGAAGTTAACCTAAGGTGTTTCCATTAGGTTTGCAGTAAGTGCTTTGTAGTAAAATTGAAATGTACACTATTTGTATTGTCTAAGCATTGCATTCACTGAGATAACAACTTTTTTCTGTTGATGTGTACAGCCATGAAACAACTTTCAAACTACTCATAATCAGTGGAAAGTTAACCTAAGGTGTTTCCATTAGGTTTGCAGTAAGTGCTTTGGTGTAAAATTGAAATGTATACTATTTGTATTGTAAAAGCATTGCATGCACTGAGAAAACAACTTTTTTGTCTTGATGTGCACAGGTATGAAACAACTTTCAGACATCTCAGAATCATGTGGGAAGTTAATCTAAGTTGTTTCCATTAGGTTTGCAGTAAGTGCTTTGGTGTAAAATTGAAATGTATACTATTTGTATTGTCTAAGCATTGCATGCACTGAGATAACAACTTTTTTGTGTTGATGTGTACAGCCATGAAACAACTTTCAAACTACTCATAATCATGTGGGAAGTTAACCTAAGGTGTTTCCATTAGTTTGCAGTAAGTACTTTGGTGTAAAATTCAGATGTGTACATCCTTAATGTCAGAGCATAGTAGTACTGAGAAAGTAACTTTTTTGTCTTGATGAACTGAGGCATGAAACAACTTTAAACCTAGTCATATTCATCTGGGAAGTTAACCAAATGTGTTTGCATTAGGTTTGCAGTCAGGACTTTTGAGTACAATTGAAATGTATACTACTTTTATGTCAAAGCATTCTATTCACTGTGAAATCAACTTTTTTGTCTTTATGTGCACAGGTATGTAACAACTTTCAGACATCTCAGAATCATGTGGGAAGTTAACCTAAGGTGTTTCCATTAGGTTTGCAGTAAGTGCTTTGTAGTAAAATTGAAATGTACACTATTTGTATTGTCTAAGCATTGCATTCACTGAGGTAACAACTTTTTTCTGTTGATGTGTACAGCCATGAAACAACTTTCAAACTACTCATAATCATGTGGAAAGTTAACCTAAGGTGTTTCCATTAGGTTTGCAGTAAGTGCTTTGTTGTAAAATTGAAATGTTTACTACTTTTATGTCAAAGCATTCTATTCACCGTGAAATCAACTTTTTTGTCTTTATGTGTACAGCCATGAAACAACTTTCAAACTACTCATAATCATGTGGAAAGTTAACCTAAGGTGTTTCCATTAGGTCTGCAGTAAATGCTTTGGTGTAAAATTGAAATGTATACTATTTGTATTGTCTGAGCATTGCATTCACTGAGATAACAACTTTTTTCTGTTGATGTGTACAGCCATGAAACAACTTTCAAACTACTCATAATCATGTGGAAAGTTAACCTAAGGTGTTTCCATTAGGTCTGCAGTAAATGCTTTGGTGTAAAATTGAAATGTATACTATTTGTATTGTAAAAGCATTGCATGCACTGAGAAAACAACTTTTTTGTCTTGATGTGCACAGGTATGAAACAACTTTCAGACATCTCAGAATCATGTGGGAAGTTAATCTAAGTTGTTTCCATTAGTTTTGCAGTAAGTGCTTTGGTGTAAAATTGAAATGTATTCTATTTGTATTGTCTGAGCATTGCATGCACTGAGATAACAACTTTTTTGTGTTGATGTGTACAGCCATGAAACAACTTTCAAACTACTCATAATCATGTGGGAAGTTAACCTAAGGTGTTTCCATTAGTTTGCAGTAAGTACTTTGGTGTAAAATTCAGATGTGTACTTCCTTAATGTCAGAGCATAGTAGTACTGAGAAAGTAACTTTTTTGTCTTGATGAACTGAGGCATGAAACAACTTTAAACCTAGTCATATTCATCTGGGAAGTTAACCAAATGTGTTTGCATTAGGTTTGCAGTCAGGACTTTTGAGTACAATTGAAATGTATACTACTTTTATGTCAAAGCATTCTATTCACTGTGAAATCAACTTTTTTGTCTTTATGTGCACAGGTATGTAACCACTTTCAGACATCTCAGAATCATGTGGGAAGTTAACCTAAGGTGTTTCCATTAGGTTTGCAGTAAGTGCTTTGTAGTAAAATTGAAATGTACACTATTTGTATTGTCTAAGCATTGCATTCACTGAGATAACAACTTTTTTCTGTTGATGTGTACAGCCATGAAACAACTTTCAAACTACTCATACTCATGTGGAAAGTTAACCTAAAGTGTTTCCATTAGGTTTGCAGTAAGTACTTTGTTGTAAAATTGAAATGTATACTACTTTTATGTCAAAGCATTCTATTCACTGTGAAATCAACTTTTTTGTCTTTATGTGCACAAGTATGAAACAACTTTCAGACATCTCAGAATCATGTGGGAAGTTAACCTAAGGTGTTTCCATTAGGTTTGCAGTAAGTGCTTTGGTGTAAAATTGAAATGAATACTATTTGTATTGTCTAAGCATTGCATGCACTGAGATTACAACTTTTTTGTGTTGATGTGTACAGCCATAAAACAACTTTCAAACTACTCATAATCATGTGGAAAGTTAACCTAAAGTGTTTCCATTAGGTTTGCAGTAAGTACTTTGTTGTAAAATTGAAATGTTTACTACTTTTATGTCAAAGCATTCTATTCACCGTGAAATCAACTTTTTTGTCTTTATGTGTACAGCCATGAAACAACTTTCAAACTACTCATAATCATGTGGAAAGTTAACCTAAGGTGTTTCCATTAGGTCTGCAGTAAATGCTTTGGTGTAAAATTGAAATGTATACTATTTGTATTGTCTAAGCATTGCATTCACTGAGATAACAACTTTTTTCTGTTGATGTGTACAGCCATGAAACAACTTTCAAACTACTCATAATCATGTGGAAAGTTAACCTAAGGTGTTTCCATTAGGTCTGCAGTAAATGCTTTGGTGTAAAATTGAAATGTATACTATTTGTATTGTAAAAGCATTGCATGCACTGAGAAAACAACTTTTTTGTCTTGATGTGCACAGGTATGAAACAACTTTCAGACATCTCAGAATCATGTGGGAAGTTAATCTAAGTTGTTTCTATTAGGTTTGCAGTAAGTGCTTTGGTGTAAAATTGAAATGTATTCTATTTGTATTGTCTGAGCATTGCATGCACTGAGATAACAACTTTTTTGTGTTGATGTGTACAGCCATGAAACAACTTTCAAACTACTCATAATCATGTGGGAAGTTAACCTAAGGTGTTTCCATTAGTTTGCAGTAAGTACTTTGGTGTAAAATTCAGATGTGTACTTCCTTAATGTCAGAGCATAGTAGTACTGAGAAAGTAACTTTTTTGTCTTGATGAACTGAGGCATTAAACAACTTTAAACCTAGTCATATTCATCTGGGAAGTTAACGAAATGTGTTTGCATTAGGTTTGCAGTCAGGACTTTTGAGTACAATTGAAATGTATACTACTTTTATGTCAAAGCATTCTATTCACTGTGAAATCAACTTTTTTGTCTTTATGTACACAGGTATGTAACAACTTTCAGACATCTCAGAATCATGTGGGAAGTTAACCTAAAGTGTTTCCATTAGGTTTGCAGTAAGTGCTTTGGTGTAAAATTGAAATGTACACTATTTGTATTGTCTAAGCATTGCATCCACTGAGATAACAACTTTTTTGTGTTGATGTGTACAGCCATTAAACAACTTTCAAACTACTCATAATCATGTGGAAAGTTAACCTAAAGTGTTTCCATTAGGTTTGCAGTAAGTACTTTGTTGTAAAATTGAAATGTATACTACTTTTATGTCAAAGCATTCTATTCACTGTGAAATCAACTTTTTTGTCTTTATGTGCACAAGTATGAAACAACTTTCAGACATCTCAGAATCATGTGGGAAGTTAACCTAAGGTGTTTCCATTAGGTTTGCAGTAAGTACTTTGGTGTAAAATTGAAATGTATACTATTTGTATTGTCTAAGCATTGCATGCACTGAGATAACAACTTTTTTGTGTTGATGTGTACAGCCATGAAACAACTTTCAAACTACTCATAATCATGTGGGAAGTTAACCTAAGGTGTTTCCATTAGTTTGCAGTAAGTACTTTGGTGTAAAATTCAGATGTGTACTTCCTTAATGTCAGAGCATAGTAGTACTGAGAAAGTAACTTTTTTGTCTTGATGAACTGAGGCATGAAACAACTTTAAACCTAGTCATATTCATCTGGGAAGTTAACCAAATGTGTTTGCATTAGGTTTGCAGTCAGGACTTTTGAGTACAATTGAAATGTATACTACTTTTATGTCAAAGAATTCTATTCACTGTGAAATCAACTTTTTTGTCTTTATGTGCACAGGTATGTAACAACTTTCAGACATCTCAGAATCATGTGGGAAGTTAACCTAAGGTGTTTCCATTAGGTTTGCAGTAAGTGCTTTGTAGTAAAATTGAAATGTACACTATTTGTATTGTCTAAGCATTGCATTCACTGAGATAACAACTTTTTTCTGTTGATGTGTACAGCCATGAAACAACTTTCAAACTACTCATAATCATGTGGAAAGTTAACCTAAGGTGTTTCCATTAGGTTTGCAGTAAGTGCTTTGTTGTAAAATTGAAATGTTTACTACTTTTATGTCAAAGCATTCTATTCACCGTGAAATCAACTTTTTTGTCTTTATGTGTACAGCCATGAAACAACTTTCAAACTACTCATAATCATGTGGAAAGTTAACCTAAGGTGTTTCCATTAGGTCTGCAGTAAATGCTTTGGTGTAAAATTGAAATGTATACTATTTGTATTGTCTAAGCATTGCATTCACTGAGATAACAACTTTTTTCTGTTGATGTGTACAGCCATGAAACAACTTTCAAACTACTCATAATCATGTGGAAAGTTAACCTAAGGTGTTTCCATTAGGTCTGCAGTAAATGCTTTGGTGTAAAATTGAAATGTATACTATTTGTATTGTAAAAGCATTGCATGCACTGAGAAAACAACTTTTTTGTCTTGATGTGCACAGGTATGAAACAACTTTCAGACATCTCAGAATCATGTGGGAAGTTAATCTAAGTTGTTTCCATTAGGTTTGCAGTAAGTGCTTTGGTGTAAAATTGAAATGTATTCTATTTGTATTGTCTGAGCATTGCATGCACTGAGATAACAACTTTTTTGTGTTGATGTGTACAGCCATGAAACAACTTTCAAACTACTCATAATCATGTGGGAAGTTAACCTAAGGTGTTTCCATTAGTTTGCAGTAAGTACTTTGGTGTAAAATTCAGATGTGTACTTCCTTAATGTCAGAGCATAGTAGTACTGAGAAAGTAACTTTTTTGTCTTGATGAACTGAGGCATGAAACAACTTTAAACCTAGTCATATTCATCTGGGAAGTTAACCAAATGTGTTTGCATTAGGTTTGCAGTCAGGACTTTTGAGTACAATTGAAATGTATACTACTTTTATGTCAAAGCATTCTATTCACTGTGAAATCAACTTTTTTGTCTTTATGTGCACAGGTATGTAACCACTTTCAGACATCTCAGAATCATGTGGGAAGTTAACCTAAGGTGTTTCCATTAGGTTTGCAGTAAGTGCTTTGTAGTAAAATTGAAATGTACACTATTTGTATTGTCTAAGCATTGCATTCACTGAGATAACAACTTTTTTCTGTTGATGTGTACAGCCATGAAACAACTTTCAAACTACTCATAATCATGTGGAAAGTTAACCTAAAGTGTTTCCATTAGGTTTGCAGTAAGTACTTTGTTGTAAAATTGAAATGTATACTACTTTTATGTCAAAGCATTCTATTCACTGTGAAATCAACTTTTTTGTCTTTATGTGCACAAGTATGAAACAACTTTCAGACATCTCAGAATCATGTGGGAAGTCAACCTAAGGTGTTTCCATTAGGTTTGCAGTAAGTGCTTTGGTGTAAAATTGAAATGAATACTATTTGTATTGTCTAAGCATTGCATGCACTGAGATTACAACTTTTTTGTGTTGATGTGTGCAGCCATAAAACAACTTTCAAACTACTCATAATCATGTGGAAAGTTAACCTAAAGTGTTTCCATTAGGTTTGCAGTAAGTACTTTGTTGTAAAATTGAAATGTTTACTACTTTTATGTCAAAGCATTCTATTCACCGTGAAATCAACTTTTTTGTCTTTATGTGTACAGCCATGAAACAACTTTCAAACTACTCATAATCATGTGGAAAGTTAACCTAAGGTGTTTCCATTAGGTCTGCAGTAAATGCTTTGGTGTAAAATTGAAATGTATACTATTTGTATTGTCTAAGCATTGCATTCACTGAGATAACAACTTTTTTCTGTTGATGTGTACAGCCATGAAACAACTTTCAAACTACTCATAATCATGTGGAAAGTTAACCTAAGGTGTTTCCATTAGGTCTGCAGTAAATGCCTTGGTGTAAAATTGAAATGTATACTATTTGTATTGTCTAAGCATTGCATTCACTGAGATAACAACTTTTTTCTGTTGATGTGTACAGCCATGAAACAACTTTCAAACTACTCATAATCATGTGGAAAGTTAACCTAAGGTGTTTCCATTAGGTCTGCAGTAAATGCTTTGGTGTAAAATTGAAATGTATACTATTTGTATTGTAAAAGCATTGCATGCACTGAGAAAACAACTTTTTTGTCTTGATGTGCACAGGTATGAAACAACTTTCAGACATCTCAGAATCATGTGGGAAGTTAATCTAAGTTGTTTCTATTAGGTTTGCAGTAAGTGCTTTGGTGTAAAATTGAAATGTATTCTATTTGTATTGTCTGAGCATTGCATGCACTGAGATAACAACTTTTTTGTGTTGATGTGTACAGCCATGAAACAACTTTCAAACTACTCATAATCATGTGGGAAGTTAACCTAAGGTGTTTCCATTAGTTTGCAGTAAGTACTTTGGTGTAAAATTCAGATGTGTACTTCCTTAATGTCAGAGCATAGTAGTACTGAGAAAGTAACTTTTTTGTCTTGATGAACTGAGGCATTAAACAACTTTAAACCTAGTCATATTCATCTGGGAAGTTAACCAAATGTGTTTGCATTAGGTTTGCAGTCAGGACTTTTGAGTACAATTGAAATGTATACTACTTTTATGTCAAAGCATTCTATTCACTGTGAAATCAACTTTTTTGTCTTTATGTACACAGGTATGTAACAACTTTCAGACATCTCAGAATCATGTGGGAAGTTAACCTAAAGTGTTTCCATTAGGTTTGCAGTAAGTGCTTTGGTGTAAAATTGAAATGTACACTATTTGTATTGTCTAAGCATTGCATCCACTGAGATAACAACTTTTTTGTGTTGATGTGTACAGCCATTAAACAACTTTCAAACTACTCATAATCATGTGGAAAGTTAACCTAAAGTGTTTCCATTAGGTTTGCAGTAAGTACTTTGTTGTAAAATTGAAATGTATACTACTTTTATGTCAAAGCATTCTATTCACTGTGAAATCAACTTTTTTGTCTTTATGTGCACAGGTATGTAACAACTTTCAGACATCTCAGAATCATGTGGGAAGTTAACCTAAGGTGTTTCCATTAGGTTTGCAGTAAGTGCTTTGTAGTAAAATTGAAATGTACACTATTTGTATTGTCTAAGCATTGCATTCACTGAGATAACAACTTTTTTCTGTTGATGTGTACAGCCATGAAACAACTTTCAAACTACTCATAATCATGTGGAAAGTTAACCTAAGGTGTTTCCATTAGGTTTGCAGTAAGTGCTTTGTTGTAAAATTGAAATGTTTACTACTTTTATGTCAAAGCATTCTATTCACCGTGAAATCAACTTTTTTGTCTTTATGTGTACAGCCATGAAACAACTTTCAAACTACTCATAATCATGTGGAAAGTTAACCTAAGGTGTTTCCATTAGGTCTGCAGTAAATGCTTTGGTGTAAAATTGAAATGTATACTATTTGTATTGTCTAAGCATTGCATTCACTGAGATAACAACTTTTTTCTGTTGATGTGTACAGCCATGAAACAACTTTCAAACTACTCATAATCATGTGGAAAGTTAACCTAAGGTGTTTCCATTAGGTCTGCAGTAAATGCTTTGGTGTAAAATTGAAATGTATACTATTTGTATTGTAAAAGCATAGCATGCACTGAGAAAACAACTTTTTTGTCTTGATGTGCACAGGTATGAAACAACTTTCAGACATCTCAGAATCATGTGGGAAGTTAATCTAAGTTGTTTCCATTAGTTTTGCAGTAAGTGCTTTGGTGTAAAATTGAAATGTATTCTATTTGTATTGTCTGAGCATTGCATGCACTGAGATAACAACTTTTTTGTGTTGATGTGTACAGCCATGAAACAACTTTCAAACTACTCATAATCATGTGGGAAGTTAACCTAAGGTGTTTCCATTAGTTTGCAGTAAGTACTTTGGTGTAAAATTCAGATGTGTACTTCCTTAATGTCAGAGCATAGTAGTACTGAGAAAGTAACTTTTTTGTCTTGATGAACTGAGGCATGAAACAACTTTAAACCTAGTCATATTCATCTGGGAAGTTAACCAAATGTGTTTGCATTAGGTTTGATGTCAGGACTTTTGAGTACAATTGAAATGTATACTACTTTTATGTCAAAGCATTCTATTCACTGTGAAATCAACTTTTTTGTCTTTATGTGCACAGGTATGTAACCACTTTCAGACATCTCAGAATCATGTGGGAAGTTAACCTAAGGTGTTTCCATTAGGTTTGCAGTAAGTGCTTTGTAGTAAAATTGAAATGTACACTATTTGTATTGTCTAAGCATTGCATTCACTGAGATAACAACTTTTTTCTGTTGATGTGTACAGCCATGAAACAACTTTCAAACTACTCATAATCATGTGGAAAGTTAACCTAAAGTGTTTCCATTAGGTTTGCAGTAAGTACTTTGTTGTAAAATTGAAATGTATACTACTTTTATGTCAAAGCATTCTATTCACTGTGAAATCAACTTTTTTGTCTTTATGTGCACAAGTATGAAACAACTTTCAGACATCTCAGAATCATGTGGGAAGTTAACCTAAGGTGTTTCCATTAGGTTTGCAGTAAGTGCTTTGGTGTAAAATTGAAATGAATACTATTTGTATTGTCTAAGCATTGCATGCACTGAGATTACAACTTTTTTGTGTTGATGTGTGCAGCCATAAAACAACTTTCAAACTACTCATAATCATGTGGAAAGTTAACCTAAAGTGTTTCCATTAGGTTTGCAGTAAGTACTTTGTTGTAAAATTGAAATGTTTACTACTTTTATGTCAAAGCATTCTATTCACCGTGAAATCAACTTTTTTGTCTTTATGTGTACAGCCATGAAACAACTTTCAAACTACTCATAATCATGTGGAAAGTTAACGTAAGGTGTTTCCATTAGGTCTGCAGTAAATGCTTTGGTGTAAAATTGAAATGTATACTATTTGTATTGTCTGAGCATTGCATTCACTGAGATAACAACTTTTTTCTGTTGATGTGTACAGCCATGAAACAACTTTCAAACTACTCATAATCATGTGGAAAGTTAACCTAAGGTGTTTCCATTAGGTCTGCAGTAAATGCTTTGGTGTAAAATTGAAATGTATACTATTTGTATTGTAAAAGCATTGCATGCACTGAGAAAACAACTTTTTTGTCTTGATGTGCACAGGTATGAAACAACTTTCAGACATCTCAGAATCATGTGGGAAGTTAATCTAAGTTGTTTCCATTAGTTTTGCAGTAAGTGCTTTGGTGTAAAATTGAAATGTATTCTATTTGTATTGTCTGAGCATTGCATGCACTGAGATAACAACTTTTTTGTGTTGATGTGTACAGCCATGAAACAACTTTCAAACTACTCATAATCATGTGGGAAGTTAACCTAAGGTGTTTCCATTAGTTTGCAGTAAGTACTTTGGTGTAAAATTCAGATGTGTACTTCCTTAATGTCAGAGCATAGTAGTACTGAGAAAGTAACTTTTTTGTCTTGATGAACTGAGGCATGAAACAACTTTAAACCTAGTCATATTCATCTGGGAAGTTAACCAAATGTGTTTGCATTAGGTTTGCAGTCAGGACTTTTGAGTACAATTGAAATGTATACTACTTTTATGTCAAAGCATTCTATTCACTGTGAAATCAACTTTTTTGTCTTTATGTGCACAGGTATGTAACAACTTTCAGACATCTCAGAATCATGTGGGAAGTTAACCTAAGGTGTTTCCATTAGGTTTGCAGTAAGTGCTTTGTAGTAAAATTGAAATGTACACTATTTGTATTGTCTAAGCATTGCATTCACTGAGATAACAACTTTTTTCTGTTGATGTGTACAGCCATGAAACAACTTTCAAACTACTCATAATCATGTGGAAAGTTAACCTAAGGTGTTTCCATTAGGTTTGCAGTAAGTGCTTTGTTGTAAAATTGAAATGTTTACTACTTTTATGTCAAAGCATTCTATTCACCGTGAAATCAACTTTTTTGTCTTTATGTGTACAGCCATGAAACAACTTTCAAACTACTCATAATCATGTGGAAAGTTAACCTAAGGTGTTTCCATTAGGTCTGCAGTAAATGCTTTGGTGTAAAATTGAAATGTATACTATTTGTATTGTCTAAGCATTGCATTCACTGAGATAACAACTTTTTTCTGTTGATGTGTACAGCCATGAAACAACTTTCAAACTACTCATAATCATGTGGAAAGTTAACCTAAGGTGTTTCCATTAGGTCTGCAGTAAATGCTTTGGTGTAAAATTGAAATGTATACTATTTGTATTGTAAAAGCATTGCATGCACTGAGAAAACAACTTTTTTGTCTTGATGTGCACAGGTATGAAACAACTTTCAGACATCTCAGAATCATGTGGGAAGTTAATCTAAGTTGTTTCCATTAGGTTTGCAGTAAGTGCTTTGGTGTAAAATTGAAATGTATTCTATTTGTATTGTCTGAGCATTGCATGCACTGAGATAACAACTTTTTTGTGTTGATGTGTACAGCCATGAAACAACTTTCAAACTACTCATAATCATGTGGGAAGTTAACCTAAGGTGTTTCCATTAGTTTGCAGTAAGTACTTTGGTGTAAAATTCAGATGTGTACTTCCTTAATGTCAGAGCATAGTAGTACTGAGAAAGTAACTTTTTTGTCTTGATGAACTGAGGCATGAAACAACTTTAAACCTAGTCATATTCATCTGGGAAGTTAACCAAATGTGTTTGCATTAGGTTTGCAGTCAGGACTTTTGAGTACAATTGAAATGTATACTACTTTTATGTCAAAGCATTCTATTCACTGTGAAATCAACTTTTTTGTCTTTATGTGCACAGGTATGTAACCACTTTCAGACATCTCAGAATCATGTGGGAAGTTAACCTAAGGTGTTTCCATTAGGTTTGCAGTAAGTGCTTTGTAGTAAAATTGAAATGTACACTATTTGTATTGTCTAAGCATTGCATTCACTGAGATAACAACTTTTTTCTGTTGATGTGTACAGCCATGAAACAACTTTCAAACTACTCATAATCATGTGGAAAGTTAACCTAAAGTGTTTCCATTAGGTTTGCAGTAAGTACTTTGTTGTAAAATTGAAATGTATACTACTTTTATGTCAAAGCATTCTATTCACTGTGAAATCAACTTTTTTGTCTTTATGTGCACAAGTATGAAACAACTTTCAGACATCTCAGAATCATGTGGGAAGTTAACCTAAGGTGTTTCCATTAGGTTTGCAGTAAGTGCTTTGGTGTAAAATTGAAATGAATACTATTTGTATTGTCTAAGCATTGCATGCACTGAGATTACAACTTTTTTGTGTTGATGTGTGCAGCCATAAAACAACTTTCAAACTACTCATAATCATGTGGAAAGTTAACCTAAAGTGTTTCCATTAGGTTTGCAGTAAGTACTTTGTTGTAAAATTGAAATGTTTACTACTTTTATGTCAAAGCATTCTATTCACCGTGAAATCAACTTTTTTGTCTTTATGTGTACAGCCATGAAACAACTTTCAAACTACTCATAATCATGTGGAAAGTTAACCTAAGGTGTTTCCATTAGGTCTGCAGTAAATGCTTTGGTGTAAAATTGAAATGTATACTATTTGTATTGTCTAAGCATTGCATTCACTGAGATAACAACTTTTTTCTGTTGATGTGTACAGCCATGAAACAACTTTCAAACTACTCATAATCATGTGGAAAGTTAACCTAAGGTGTTTCCATTAGGTCTGCAGTAAATGCCTTGGTGTAAAATTGAAATGTATACTATTTGTATTGTCTAAGCATTGCATTCACTGAGATAACAACTTTTTTCTGTTGATGTGTACAGCCATGAAACAACTTTCAAACTACTCATAATCATGTGGAAAGTTAACCTAAGGTGTTTCCATTAGGTCTGCAGTAAATGCTTTGGTGTAAAATTGAAATGTATACTATTTGTATTGTAAAAGCATTGCATGCACTGAGAAAACAACTTTTTTGTCTTGATGTGCACAGGTATGAAACAACTTTCAGACATCTCAGAATCATGTGGGAAGTTAATCTAAGTTGTTTCTATTAGGTTTGCAGTAAGTGCTTTGGTGTAAAATTGAAATGTATTCTATTTGTATTGTCTGAGCATTGCATGCACTGAGATAACAACTTTTTTGTGTTGATGTGTACAGCCATGAAACAACTTTCAAACTACTCATAATCATGTGGGAAGTTAACCTAAGGTGTTTCCATTAGTTTGCAGTAAGTACTTTGGTGTAAAATTCAGATGTGTACTTCCTTAATGTCAGAGCATAGTAGTACTGAGAAAGTAACTTTTTTGTCTTGATGAACTGAGGCATTAAACAACTTTAAACCTAGTCATATTCATCTGGGAAGTTAACCAAATGTGTTTGCATTAGGTTTGCAGTCAGGACTTTTGAGTACAATTGAAATGTATACTACTTTTATGTCAAAGCATTCTATTCACTGTGAAATCAACTTTTTTGTCTTTATGTACACAGGTATGTAACAACTTTCAGACATCTCAGAATCATGTGGGAAGTTAACCTAAAGTGTTTCCATTAGGTTTGCAGTAAGTGCTTTGGTGTAAAATTGAAATGTACACTATTTGTATTGTCTAAGCATTGCATCCACTGAGATAACAACTTTTTTGTGTTGATGTGTACAGCCATTAAACAACTTTCAAACTACTCATAATCATGTGGAAAGTTAACCTAAAGTGTTTCCATTAGGTTTGCAGTAAGTACTTTGTTGTAAAATTGAAATGTATACTACTTTTATGTCAAAGCATTCTATTCACTGTGAAATCAACTTTTTTGTCTTTATGTGCACAGGTATGTAACAACTTTCAGACATCTCAGAATCATGTGGGAAGTTAACCTAAGGTGTTTCCATTAGGTTTGCAGTAAGTGCTTTGTAGTAAAATTGAAATGTACACTATTTGTATTGTCTAAGCATTGCATTCACTGAGATAACAACTTTTTTCTGTTGATGTGTACAGCCATGAAACAACTTTCAAACTACTCATAATCATGTGGAAAGTTAACCTAAGGTGTTTCCATTAGGTTTGCAGTAAGTGCTTTGTTGTAAAATTGAAATGTTTACTACTTTTATGTCAAAGCATTCTATTCACCGTGAAATCAACTTTTTTGTCTTTATGTGTACAGCCATGAAACAACTTTCAAACTACTCATAATCATGTGGAAAGTTAACCTAAGGTGTTTCCATTAGGTCTGCAGTAAATGCTTTGGTGTAAAATTGAAATGTATACTATTTGTATTGTCTAAGCATTGCATTCACTGAGATAACAACTTTTTTCTGTTGATGTGTACAGCCATGAAACAACTTTCAAACTACTCATAATCATGTGGAAAGTTAACCTAAGGTGTTTCCATTAGGTCTGCAGTAAATGCTTTGGTGTAAAATTGAAATGTATACTATTTGTATTGTAAAAGCATAGCATGCACTGAGAAAACAACTTTTTTGTCTTGATGTGCACAGGTATGAAACAACTTTCAGACATCTCAGAATCATGTGGGAAGTTAATCTAAGTTGTTTCCATTAGTTTTGCAGTAAGTGCTTTGGTGTAAAATTGAAATGTATTCTATTTGTATTGTCTGAGCATTGCATGCACTGAGATAACAACTTTTTTGTGTTGATGTGTACAGCCATGAAACAACTTTCAAACTACTCATAATCATGTGGGAAGTTAACCTAAGGTGTTTCCATTAGTTTGCAGTAAGTACTTTGGTGTAAAATTCAGATGTGTACTTCCTTAATGTCAGAGCATAGTAGTACTGAGAAAGTAACTTTTTTGTCTTGATGAACTGAGGCATGAAACAACTTTAAACCTAGTCATATTCATCTGGGAAGTTAACCAAATGTGTTTGCATTAGGTTTGATGTCAGGACTTTTGAGTACAATTGAAATGTATACTACTTTTATGTCAAAGCATTCTATTCACTGTGAAATCAACTTTTTTGTCTTTATGTGCACAGGTATGTAACCACTTTCAGACATCTCAGAATCATGTGGGAAGTTAACCTAAGGTGTTTCCATTAGGTTTGCAGTAAGTGCTTTGTAGTAAAATTGAAATGTACACTATTTGTATTGTCTAAGCATTGCATTCACTGAGATAACAACTTTTTTCTGTTGATGTGTACAGCCATGAAACAACTTTCAAACTACTCATAATCATGTGGAAAGTTAACCTAAAGTGTTTCCATTAGGTTTGCAGTAAGTACTTTGTTGTAAAATTGAAATGTATACTACTTTTATGTCAAAGCATTCTATTCACTGTGAAATCAACTTTTTTGTCTTTATGTGCACAAGTATGAAACAACTTTCAGACATCTCAGAATCATGTGGGAAGTTAACCTAAGGTGTTTCCATTAGGTTTGCAGTAAGTGCTTTGGTGTAAAATTGAAATGAATACTATTTGTATTGTCTAAGCATTGCATGCACTGAGATTACAACTTTTTTGTGTTGATGTGTGCAGCCATAAAACAACTTTCAAACTACTCATAATCATGTGGAAAGTTAACCTAAAGTGTTTCCATTAGGTTTGCAGTAAGTACTTTGTTGTAAAATTGAAATGTTTACTACTTTTATGTCAAAGCATTCTATTCACCGTGAAATCAACTTTTTTGTCTTTATGTGTACAGCCATGAAACAACTTTCAAACTACTCATAATCATGTGGAAAGTTAACGTAAGGTGTTTCCATTAGGTCTGCAGTAAATGCTTTGGTGTAAAATTGAAATGTATACTATTTGTATTGTCTGAGCATTGCATTCACTGAGATAACAACTTTTTTCTGTTGATGTGTACAGCCATGAAACAACTTTCAAACTACTCATAATCATGTGGAAAGTTAACCTAAGGTGTTTCCATTAGGTCTGCAGTAAATGCTTTGGTGTAAAATTGAAATGTATACTATTTGTATTGTAAAAGCATTGCATGCACTGAGAAAACAACTTTTTTGTCTTGATGTGCACAGGTATGAAACAACTTTCAGACATCTCAGAATCATGTGGGAAGTTAATCTAAGTTGTTTCCATTAGTTTTGCAGTAAGTGCTTTGGTGTAAAATTGAAATGTATTCTATTTGTATTGTCTGAGCATTGCATGCACTGAGATAACAACTTTTTTGTGTTGATGTGTACAGCCATGAAACAACTTTCAAACTACTCATAATCATGTGGGAAGTTAACCTAAGGTGTTTCCATTAGTTTGCAGTAAGTACTTTGGTGTAAAATTCAGATGTGTACTTCCTTAATGTCAGAGCATAGTAGTACTGAGAAAGTAACTTTTTTGTCTTGATGAACTGAGGCATGAAACAACTTTAAACCTAGTCATATTCATCTGGGAAGTTAACCAAATGTGTTTGCATTAGGTTTGCAGTCAGGACTTTTGAGTACAATTGAAATGTATACTACTTTTATGTCAAAGCATTCTATTCACTGTGAAATCAACTTTTTTGTCTTTATGTGCACAGGTATGTAACAACTTTCAGACATCTCAGAATCATGTGGGAAGTTAACCTAAGGTGTTTCCATTAGGTTTGCAGTAAGTGCTTTGTAGTAAAATTGAAATGTACACTATTTGTATTGTCTAAGCATTGCATTCACTGAGATAACAACTTTTTTCTGTTGATGTGTACAGCCATGAAACAACTTTCAAACTACTCATAATCAGTGGAAAGTTAACCTAAGGTGTTTCCATTAGGTTTGCAGTAAGTGCTTTGGTGTAAAATTGAAATGTATACTATTTGTATTGTAAAAGCATTGCATGCACTGAGAAAACAACTTTTTTGTCTTGATGTGCACAGGTATGAAACAACTTTCAGACATCTCAGAATCATGTGGGAAGTTAATCTAAGTTGTTTCCATTAGGTTTGCAGTAAGTGCTTTGGTGTAAAATTGAAATGTATACTATTTGTATTGTCTAAGCATTGCATGCACTGAGATAACAACTTTTTTGTGTTGATGTGTACAGCCATGAAACAACTTTCAAACTACTCATAATCATGTGGGAAGTTAACCTAAGGTGTTTCCATTAGTTTGCAGTAAGTACTTTGGTGTAAAATTCAGATGTGTACTTCCTTAATGCCAGAGCATAGTAGTACTGAGAAAGTAACTTTTTTGTCTTGATGAACTGAGGCATGAAACAACTTTAAACCTAGTCATATTCATCTGGGAAGTTAACCAAATGTGTTTGCATTAGGTTTGCAGTCAGGACTTTTGAGTACAATTGAAATGTATACTACTTTTATGTCAAAGCATTCTATTCACTGTGAAATCAACTTTTTTGTCTTTATGTGCACAGGTATGTAACCACTTTCAGACATCTCAGAATCATGTGGGAAGTTAACCTAAGGTGTTTCCATTAGGTTTGCAGTAAGTGCTTTGTAGTAAAATTGAAATGTACACTATTTGTATTGTCTAAGCATTGCATTCACTGAGATAACAACTTTTTTCTGTTGATGTGTACAGCCATGAAACAACTTTCAAACTACTCATACTCATGTGGAAAGTTAACCTAAAGTGTTTCCATTAGGTTTGCAGTAAGTACTTTGTTGTAAAATTGAAATGTATACTACTTTTATGTCAAAGCATTCTATTCACTGTGAAATCAACTTTTTTGTCTTTATGTGCACAAGTATGAAACAACTTTCAGACATCTCAGAATCATGTGGGAAGTTAACCTAAGGTGTTTCCATTAGGTTTGCAGTAAGTGCTTTGGTGTAAAATTGAAATGAATACTATTTGTATTGTCTAAGCATTGCATGCACTGAGATTACAACTTTTTTGTGTTGATGTGTACAGCCATAAAACAACTTTCAAACTACTCATAATCATGTGGAAAGTTAACCTAAAGTGTTTCCATTAGGTTTGCAGTAAGTACTTTGTTGTAAAATCGAAATGTTTACTACTTTTATGTCAAAGCATTCTATTCACCGTGAAATCAACTTTTTTGTCTTTATGTGTACAGCCATGAAACAACTTTCAAACTACTCATAATCATGTGGAAAGTTAACCTAAGGTGTTTCCATTAGGTCTGCAGTAAATGCTTTGGTGTAAAATTGAAATGTATACTATTTGTATTGTCTAAGCATTGCATTCACTGAGATAACAACTTTTTTCTGTTGATGTGTACAGCCATGACACAACTTTCAAACTACTCATAATCATGTGGAAAGTTAACCTAAGGTGTTTCCATTAGGTCTGCAGTAAATGCTTTGGTGTAAAATTGAAATGTATACTATTTGTATTGTAAAAGCATTGCATGCACTGAGAAAACAACTTTTTTGTCTTGATGTGCACAGGTATGAAACAACTTTCAGACATCTCAGAATCATGTGGGAAGTTAATCTAAGTTGTTTCTATTAGGTTTGCAGTAAGTGCTTTGGTGTAAAATTGAAATGTATTCTATTTGTATTGTCTGAGCATTGCATGCACTGAGATAACAACTTTTTTGTGTTGATGTGTACAGCCATGAAACAACTTTCAAACTACTCATAATCATGTGGGAAGTTAACCTAAGGTGTTTCCATTAGTTTGCAGTAAGTACTTTGGTGTAAAATTCAGATGTGTACTTCCTTAATGTCAGAGCATAGTAGTACTGAGAAAGTAACTTTTTTGTCTTGATGAACTGAGGCATTAAACAACTTTAAACCTAGTCATATTCATCTGGGAAGTTAACGAAATGTGTTTGCATTAGGTTTGCAGTCAGGACTTTTGAGTACAATTGAAATGTATACTACTTTTATGTCAAAGCATTCTATTCACTGTGAAATCAACTTTTTTGTCTTTATGTGCACAGGTATGTAACCACTTTCAGACATCTCAGAATCATGTGGGAAGTTAACCTAAGGTGTTTCCATTAGGTTTGCAGTAAGTGCTTTGTAGTAAAATTGAAATGTACACTATTTGTATTGTCTAAGCATTGCATTCACTGAGATAACAACTTTTTTCTGTTGATGTGTACAGCCATGAAACAACTTTCAAACCACTCATACTCATGTGGAAAGTTAACCTAAAGTGTTTCCATTAGGTTTGCAGTAAGTACTTTGTTGTAAAATTGAAATGTATACTACTTTTATGTCAAAGCATTCTATTCACTGTGAAATCAACTTTTTTGTCTTTATGTGCACAAGTATGAAACAACTTTCAGACATCTCAGAATCATGTGGGAAGTTAACCTAAGGTGTTTCCATTAGGTTTGCAGTAAGTGCTTTGGTGTAAAATTGAAATGAATACTATTTGTATTGTCTAAGCATTGCATGCACTGAGATTACAACTTTTTTGTGTTGATGTGTACAGCCATAAAACAACTTTCAAACTACTCATAATCATGTGGAAAGTTAACCTAAAGTGTTTCCATTAGGTTTGCAGTAAGTACTTTGTTGTAAAATTGAAATGTTTACTACTTTTATGTCAAAGCATTCTATTCACCGTGAAATCAACTTTTTTGTCTTTATGTGTACAGCCATGAAACAACTTTCAAACTACTCATAATCATGTGGAAAGTTAACCTAAGGTGTTTCCATTAGGTCTGCAGTAAATGCTTTGGTGTAAAATTGAAATGTATACTATTTGTATTGTCTAAGCATTGCATTCACTGAGATAACAACTTTTTTCTGTTGATGTGTACAGCCATGAAACAACTTTCAAACTACTCATAATCATGTGGAAAGTTAACCTAAGGTGTTTCCATTAGGTCTGCAGTAAATGCTTTGGTGTAAAATTGAAATGTATACTATTTGTATTGTAAAAGCATTGCATGCACTGAGAAAACAACTTTTTTGTCTTGATGTGCACAGGTATGAAACAACTTTCAGACATCTCAGAATCATGTGGGAAGTTAATCTAAGTTGTTTCTATTAGGTTTGCAGTAAGTGCTTTGGTGTAAAATTGAAATGTATTCTATTTGTATTGTCTGAGCATTGCATGCACTGAGATAACAACTTTTTTGTGTTGATGTGTACAGCCATGAAACAACTTTCAAACTACTCATAATCATGTGGGAAGTTAACCTAAGGTGTTTCCATTAGTTTGCAGTAAGTACTTTGGTGTAAAATTCAGATGTGTACTTCCTTAATGTCAGAGCATAGTAGTACTGAGAAAGTAACTTTTTTGTCTTGATGAACTGAGGCATTAAACAACTTTAAACCTAGTCATATTCATCTGGGAAGTTAACGAAATGTGTTTGCATTAGGTTTGCAGTCAGGACTTTTGAGTACAATTGAAATGTATACTACTTTTATGTCAAAGCATTCTATTCACTGTGAAATCAACTTTTTTGTCTTTATGTACACAGGTATGTAACAACTTTCAGACATCTCAGAATCATGTGGGAAGTTAACCTAAAGTGTTTCCATTAGGTTTGCAGTAAGTGCTTTGGTGTAAAATTGAAATGTACACTATTTGTATTGTCTAAGCATTGCATCCACTGAGATAACAACTTTTTTGTGTTGATGTGTACAGCCATTAAACAACTTTCAAACTACTCATAATCATGTGGAAAGTTAACCTAAAGTGTTTCCATTAGGTTTGCAGTAAGTACTTTGTTGTAAAATTGAAATGTATACTACTTTTATGTCAAAGCATTCTATTCACTGTGAAATCAACTTTTTTGTCTTTATGTGCACAAGTATGAAACAACTTTCAGACATCTCAGAATCATGTGGGAAGTTAACCTAAGGTGTTTCCATTAGGTTTGCAGTAAGTACTTTGGTGTAAAATTGAAATGTATACTATTTGTATTGTCTAAGCATTGCATGCACTGAGATAACAACTTTTTTGTGTTGATGTGTACAGCCATGAAACAACTTTCAAACTACTCATAATCATGTGGGAAGTTAACCTAAGGTGTTTCCATTAGTTTGCAGTAAGTACTTTGGTGTAAAATTCAGATGTGTACTTCCTTAATGTCAGAGCATAGTAGTACTGAGAAAGTAACTTTTTTGTCTTGATGAACTGAGGCATGAAACAACTTTAAACCTAGTCATATTCATCTGGGAAGTTAACCAAATGTGTTTGCATTAGGTTTGCAGTCAGGACTTTTGAGTACAATTGAAATGTATACTACTTTTATGTCAAAGCATTCTATTCACTGTGAAATCAACTTTTTTGTCTTTATGTGCACAGGTATGTAACAACTTTCAGACATCTCAGAATCATGTGGGAAGTTAACCTAAGGTGTTTCCATTAGGTTTGCAGTAAGTGCTTTGTAGTAAAATTGAAATGTACACTATTTGTATTGTCTAAGCATTGCATTCACTGAGATAACAACTTTTTTCTGTTGATGTGTACAGCCATGAAACAACTTTCAAACTACTCATAATCATGTGGAAAGTTAACCTAAGGTGTTTCCATTAGGTTTGCAGTAAGTGCTTTGTTGTAAAATTGAAATGTTTACTACTTTTATGTCAAAGCATTCTATTCACCGTGAAATCAACTTTTTTGTCTTTATGTGTACAGCCATGAAACAACTTTCAAACTACTCATAATCATGTGGAAAGTTAACCTAAGGTGTTTCCATTAGGTCTGCAGTAAATGCTTTGGTGTAAAATTGAAATGTATACTATTTGTATTGTCTAAGCATTGCATTCACTGAGATAACAACTTTTTTCTGTTGATGTGTACAGCCATGAAACAACTTTCAAACTACTCATAATCATGTGGAAAGTTAACCTAAGGTGTTTCCATTAGGTCTGCAGTAAATGCTTTGGTGTAAAATTGAAATGTATACTATTTGTATTGTAAAAGCATTGCATGCACTGAGAAAACAACTTTTTTGTCTTGATGTGCACAGGTATGAAACAACTTTCAGACATCTCAGAATCATGTGGGAAGTTAATCTAAGTTGTTTCCATTAGTTTTGCAGTAAGTGCTTTGGTGTAAAATTGAAATGTATTCTATTTGTATTGTCTGAGCATTGCATGCACTGAGATAACAACTTTTTTGTGTTGATGTGTACAGCCATGAAACAACTTTCAAACTACTCATAATCATGTGGGAAGTTAACCTAAGGTGTTTCCATTAGTTTGCAGTAAGTACTTTGGTGTAAAATTCAGATGTGTACTTCCTTAATGTCAGAGCATAGTAGTACTGAGAAAGTAACTTTTTTGTCTTGATGAACTGAGGCATGAAACAACTTTAAACCTAGTCATATTCATCTGGGAAGTTAACCAAATGTGTTTGCATTAGGTTTGCAGTCAGGACTTTTGAGTACAATTGAAATGTATACTACTTTTATGTCAAAGCATTCTATTCACTGTGAAATCAACTTTTTTGTCTTTATGTGCACAGGTATGTAACCACTTTCAGACATCTCAGAATCATGTGGGAAGTTAACCTAAGGTGTTTCCATTAGGTTTGCAGTAAGTGCTTTGTAGTAAAATTGAAATGTACACTATTTGTATTGTCTAAGCATTGCATTCACTGAGATAACAACTTTTTTCTGTTGATGTGTACAGCCATGAAACAACTTTCAAACTACTCATAATCATGTGGAAAGTTAACCTAAAGTGTTTCCATTAGGTTTGCAGTAAGTACTTTGTTGTAAAATTGAAATGTATACTACTTTTATGTCAAAGCATTCTATTCACTGTGAAATCAACTTTTTTGTCTTTATGTGCACAAGTATGAAACAACTTTCAGACATCTCAGAATCATGTGGGAAGTTAACCTAAGGTGTTTCCATTAGGTTTGCAGTAAGTGCTTTGGTGTAAAATTGAAATGAATACTATTTGTATTGTCTAAGCATTGCATGCACTGAGATTACAACTTTTTTGTGTTGATGTGTGCAGCCATAAAACAACTTTCAAACTACTCATAATCATGTGGAAAGTTAACCTAAAGTGTTTCCATTAGGTTTGCAGTAAGTACTTTGTTGTAAAATTGAAATGTTTACTACTTTTATGTCAAAGCATTCTATTCACCGTGAAATCAACTTTTTTGTCTTTATGTGTACAGCCATGAAACAACTTTCAAACTACTCATAATCATGTGGAAAGTTAACCTAAGGTGTTTCCATTAGGTCTGCAGTAAATGCTTTGGTGTAAAATTGAAATGTATACTATTTGTATTGTCTAAGCATTGCATTCACTGAGATAACAACTTTTTTCTGTTGATGTGTACAGCCATGAAACAACTTTCAAACTACTCATAATCATGTGGAAAGTTAACCTAAGGTGTTTCCATTAGGTCTGCAGTAAATGCTTTGGTGTAAAATTGAAATGTATACTATTTGTATTGTAAAAGCATAGCATGCACTGAGAAAACAACTTTTTTGTCTTGATGTGCACAGGTATGAAACAACTTTCAGACATCTCAGAATCATGTGGGAAGTTAATCTAAGTTGTTTCCATTAGTTTTGCAGTAAGTGCTTTGGTGTAAAATTGAAATGTATTCTATTTGTATTGTCTGAGCATTGCATGCACTGAGATAACAACTTTTTTGTGTTGATGTGTACAGCCATGAAACAACTTTCAAACTACTCATAATCATGTGGGAAGTTAACCTAAGGTGTTTCCATTAGTTTGCAGTAAGTACTTTGGTGTAAAATTCAGATGTGTACTTCCTTAATGTCAGAGCATAGTAGTACTGAGAAAGTAACTTTTTTGTCTTGATGAACTGAGGCATGAAACAACTTTAAACCTAGTCATATTCATCTGGGAAGTTAACCAAATGTGTTTGCATTAGGTTTGCAGTCAGGACTTTTGAGTACAATTGAAATGTATACTACTTTTATGTCAAAGCATTCTATTCACTGTGAAATCAACTTTTTTGTCTTTATGTGCACAGGTATGTAACCACTTTCAGACATCTCAGAATCATGTGGGAAGTTAACCTAAGGTGTTTCCATTAGGTTTGCAGTAAGTGCTTTGTAGTAAAATTGAAATGTACACTATTTGTATTGTCTAAGCATTGCATTCACTGAGATAACAACTTTTTTCTGTTGATGTGTACAGCCATGAAACAACTTTCAAACTACTCATAATCATGTGGAAAGTTAACCTAAAGTGTTTCCATTAGGTTTGCAGTAAGTACTTTGTTGTAAAATTGAAATGTATACTACTTTTATGTCAAAGCATTCTATTCACCGTGAAATCAACTTTTTTGTCTTTATGTGTACAGCCATGAAACAACTTTCAAACTACTCATAATCATGTGGAAAGTTAACGTAAGGTGTTTCCATTAGGTCTGCAGTAAATGCTTTGGTGTAAAATTGAAATGTATACTATTTGTATTGTCTGAGCATTGCATTCACTGAGATAACAACTTTTTTCTGTTGATGTGTACAGCCATGAAACAACTTTCAAACTACTCATAATCATGTGGAAAGTTAACCTAAGGTGTTTCCATTAGGTCTGCAGTAAATGCTTTGGTGTAAAATTGAAATGTATACTATTTGTATTGTAAAAGCATTGCATGCACTGAGAAAACAACTTTTTTGTCTTGATGTGCACAGGTATGAAACAACTTTCAGACATCTCAGAATCATGTGGGAAGTTAATCTAAGTTGTTTCCATTAGTTTTGCAGTAAGTGCTTTGGTGTAAAATTGAAATGTATTCTATTTGTATTGTCTGAGCATTGCATGCACTGAGATAACAACTTTTTTGTGTTGATGTGTACAGCCATGAAACAACTTTCAAACTACTCATAATCATGTGGGAAGTTAACCTAAGGTGTTTCCATTAGTTTGCAGTAAGTACTTTGGTGTAAAATTCAGATGTGTACTTCCTTAATGTCAGAGCATAGTAGTACTGAGAAAGTAACTTTTTTGTCTTGATGAACTGAGGCATGAAACAACTTTAAACCTAGTCATATTCATCTGGGAAGTTAACCAAATGTGTTTGCATTAGGTTTGCAGTCAGGACTTTTGAGTACAATTGAAATGTATACTACTTTTATGTCAAAGCATTCTATTCACTGTGAAATCAACTTTTTTGTCTTTATGTGCACAGGTATGTAACAACTTTCAGACATCTCAGAATCATGTGGGAAGTTAACCTAAGGTGTTTCCATTAGGTTTGCAGTAAGTGCTTTGTAGTAAAATTGAAATGTACACTATTTGTATTGTCTAAGCATTGCATTCACTGAGATAACAACTTTTTTCTGTTGATGTGTACAGCCATGAAACAACTTTCAAACTACTCATAATCAGTGGAAAGTTAACCTAAGGTGTTTCCATTAGGTTTGCAGTAAGTGCTTTGGTGTAAAATTGAAATGTATACTATTTGTATTGTAAAAGCATTGCATGCACTGAGAAAACAACTTTTTTGTCTTGATGTGCACAGGTATGAAACAACTTTCAGACATCTCAGAATCATGTGGGAAGTTAATCTAAGTTGTTTCCATTAGGTTTGCAGTAAGTGCTTTGGTGTAAAATTGAAATGTATACTATTTGTATTGTCTAAGCATTGCATGCACTGAGATAACAACTTTTTTGTGTTGATGTGTACAGCCATGAAACAACTTTCAAACTACTCATAATCATGTGGGAAGTTAACCTAAGGTGTTTCCATTAGTTTGCAGTAAGTACTTTGGTGTAAAATTCAGATGTGTACTTCCTTAATGTCAGAGCATAGTAGTACTGAGAAAGTAACTTTTTTGTCTTGATGAACTGAGGCATGAAACAACTTTAAACCTAGTCATATTCATCTGGGAAGTTAACCAAATGTGTTTGCATTAGGTTTGCAGTCAGGACTTTTGAGTACAATTGAAATGTATACTACTTTTATGTCAAAGCATTCTATTCACTGTGAAATCAACTTTTTTGTCTTTATGTGCACAGGTATGTAACAACTTTCAGACATCTCAGAATCATGTGGGAAGTTAACCTAAGGTGTTTCCATTAGGTTTGCAGTAAGTGCTTTGTAGTAAAATTGAAATGTACACTATTTGTATTGTCTAAGCATTGCATTCACTGAGGTAACAACTTTTTTCTGTTGATGTGTACAGCCATGAAACAACTTTCAAACTACTCATAATCATGTGGAAAGTTAACCTAAGGTGTTTCCATTAGGTTTGCAGTAAGTGCTTTGTTGTAAAATTGAAATGTTTACTACTTTTATGTCAAAGCATTCTATTCACCGTGAAATCAACTTTTTTGTCTTTATGTGTACAGCCATGAAACAACTTTCAAACTACTCATAATCATGTGGAAAGTTAACCTAAGGTGTTTCCATTAGGTCTGCAGTAAATGCTTTGGTGTAAAATTGAAATGTATACTATTTGTATTGTCTGAGCATTGCATTCACTGAGATAACAACTTTTTTCTGTTGATGTGTACAGCCATGAAACAACTTTCAAACTACTCATAATCATGTGGAAAGTTAACCTAAGGTGTTTCCATTAGGTCTGCAGTAAATGCTTTGGTGTAAAATTGAAATGTATACTATTTGTATTGTAAAAGCATTGCATGCACTGAGAAAACAACTTTTTTGTCTTGATGTGCACAGGTATGAAACAACTTTCAGACATCTCAGAATCATGTGGGAAGTTAATCTAAGTTGTTTCCATTAGTTTTGCAGTAAGTGCTTTGGTGTAAAATTGAAATGTATTCTATTTGTATTGTCTGAGCATTGCATGCACTGAGATAACAACTTTTTTGTGTTGATGTGTACAGCCATGAAACAACTTTCAAACTACTCATAATCATGTGGGAAGTTAACCTAAGGTGTTTCCATTAGTTTGCAGTAAGTACTTTGGTGTAAAATTCAGATGTGTACTTCCTTAATGTCAGAGCATAGTAGTACTGAGAAAGTAACTTTTTTGTCTTGATGAACTGAGGCATGAAACAACTTTAAACCTAGTCATATTCATCTGGGAAGTTAACCAAATGTGTTTGCATTAGGTTTGCAGTCAGGACTTTTGAGTACAATTGAAATGTATACTACTTTTATGTCAAAGCATTCTATTCACTGTGAAATCAACTTTTTTGTCTTTATGTGCACAGGTATGTAACCACTTTCAGACATCTCAGAATCATGTGGGAAGTTAACCTAAGGTGTTTCCATTAGGTTTGCAGTAAGTGCTTTGTAGTAAAATTGAAATGTACACTATTTGTATTGTCTAAGCATTGCATTCACTGAGATAACAACTTTTTTCTGTTGATGTGTACAGCCATGAAACAACTTTCAAACTACTCATACTCATGTGGAAAGTTAACCTAAAGTGTTTCCATTAGGTTTGCAGTAAGTACTTTGTTGTAAAATTGAAATGTATACTACTTTTATGTCAAAGCATTCTATTCACTGTGAAATCAACTTTTTTGTCTTTATGTGCACAAGTATGAAACAACTTTCAGACATCTCAGAATCATGTGGGAAGTTAACCTAAGGTGTTTCCATTAGGTTTGCAGTAAGTGCTTTGGTGTAAAATTGAAATGAATACTATTTGTATTGTCTAAGCATTGCATGCACTGAGATTACAACTTTTTTGTGTTGATGTGTACAGCCATAAAACAACTTTCAAACTACTCATAATCATGTGGAAAGTTAACCTAAAGTGTTTCCATTAGGTTTGCAGTAAGTACTTTGTTGTAAAATTGAAATGTTTACTACTTTTATGTCAAAGCATTCTATTCACCGTGAAATCAACTTTTTTGTCTTTATGTGTACAGCCATGAAACAACTTTCAAACTACTCATAATCATGTGGAAAGTTAACCTAAGGTGTTTCCATTAGGTCTGCAGTAAATGCTTTGGTGTAAAATTGAAATGTATACTATTTGTATTGTCTAAGCATTGCATTCACTGAGATAACAACTTTTTTCTGTTGATGTGTACAGCCATGAAACAACTTTCAAACTACTCATAATCATGTGGAAAGTTAACCTAAGGTGTTTCCATTAGGTCTGCAGTAAATGCTTTGGTGTAAAATTGAAATGTATACTATTTGTATTGTAAAAGCATTGCATGCACTGAGAAAACAACTTTTTTGTCTTGATGTGCACAGGTATGAAACAACTTTCAGACATCTCAGAATCATGTGGGAAGTTAATCTAAGTTGTTTCTATTAGGTTTGCAGTAAGTGCTTTGGTGTAAAATTGAAATGTATTCTATTTGTATTGTCTGAGCATTGCATGCACTGAGATAACAACTTTTTTGTGTTGATGTGTACAGCCATGAAACAACTTTCAAACTACTCATAATCATGTGGGAAGTTAACCTAAGGTGTTTCCATTAGTTTGCAGTAAGTACTTTGGTGTAAAATTCAGATGTGTACTTCCTTAATGTCAGAGCATAGTAGTACTGAGAAAGTAACTTTTTTGTCTTGATGAACTGAGGCATTAAACAACTTTAAACCTAGTCATATTCATCTGGGAAGTTAACGAAATGTGTTTGCATTAGGTTTGCAGTCAGGACTTTTGAGTACAATTGAAATGTATACTACTTTTATGTCAAAGCATTCTATTCACTGTGAAATCAACTTTTTTGTCTTTATGTACACAGGTATGTAACAACTTTCAGACATCTCAGAATCATGTGGGAAGTTAACCTAAAGTGTTTCCATTAGGTTTGCAGTAAGTGCTTTGGTGTAAAATTGAAATGTACACTATTTGTATTGTCTAAGCATTGCATCCACTGAGATAACAACTTTTTTGTGTTGATGTGTACAGCCATTAAACAACTTTCAAACTACTCATAATCATGTGGAAAGTTAACCTAAAGTGTTTCCATTAGGTTTGCAGTAAGTACTTTGTTGTAAAATTGAAATGTATACTACTTTTATGTCAAAGCATTCTATTCACTGTGAAATCAACTTTTTTGTCTTTATGTGCACAAGTATGAAACAACTTTCAGACATCTCAGAATCATGTGGGAAGTTAACCTAAGGTGTTTCCATTAGGTTTGCAGTAAGTACTTTGGTGTAAAATTGAAATGTATACTATTTGTATTGTCTAAGCATTGCATGCACTGAGATAACAACTTTTTTGTGTTGATGTGTACAGCCATGAAACAACTTTCAAACTACTCATAATCATGTGGGAAGTTAACCTAAGGTGTTTCCATTAGTTTGCAGTAAGTACTTTGGTGTAAAATTCAGATGTGTACTTCCTTAATGTCAGAGCATAGTAGTACTGAGAAAGTAACTTTTTTGTCTTGATGAACTGAGGCATGAAACAACTTTAAACCTAGTCATATTCATCTGGGAAGTTAACCAAATGTGTTTGCATTAGGTTTGCAGTCAGGACTTTTGAGTACAATTGAAATGTATACTACTTTTATGTCAAAGAATTCTATTCACTGTGAAATCAACTTTTTTGTCTTTATGTGCACAGGTATGTAACAACTTTCAGACATCTCAGAATCATGTGGGAAGTTAACCTAAGGTGTTTCCATTAGGTTTGCAGTAAGTGCTTTGTAGTAAAATTGAAATGTACACTATTTGTATTGTCTAAGCATTGCATTCACTGAGATAACAACTTTTTTCTGTTGATGTGTACAGCCATGAAACAACTTTCAAACTACTCATAATCATGTGGAAAGTTAACCTAAGGTGTTTCCATTAGGTTTGCAGTAAGTGCTTTGTTGTAAAATTGAAATGTTTACTACTTTTATGTCAAAGCATTCTATTCACCGTGAAATCAACTTTTTTGTCTTTATGTGTACAGCCATGAAACAACTTTCAAACTACTCATAATCATGTGGAAAGTTAACCTAAGGTGTTTCCATTAGGTCTGCAGTAAATGCTTTGGTGTAAAATTGAAATGTATACTATTTGTATTGTCTAAGCATTGCATTCACTGAGATAACAACTTTTTTCTGTTGATGTGTACAGCCATGAAACAACTTTCAAACTACTCATAATCATGTGGAAAGTTAACCTAAGGTGTTTCCATTAGGTCTGCAGTAAATGCTTTGGTGTAAAATTGAAATGTATACTATTTGTATTGTAAAAGCATTGCATGCACTGAGAAAACAACTTTTTTGTCTTGATGTGCACAGGTATGAAACAACTTTCAGACATCTCAGAATCATGTGGGAAGTTAATCTAAGTTGTTTCCATTAGTTTTGCAGTAAGTGCTTTGGTGTAAAATTGAAATGTATTCTATTTGTATTGTCTGAGCATTGCATGCACTGAGATAACAACTTTTTTGTGTTGATGTGTACAGCCATGAAACAACTTTCAAACTACTCATAATCATGTGGGAAGTTAACCTAAGGTGTTTCCATTAGTTTGCAGTAAGTACTTTGGTGTAAAATTCAGATGTGTACTTCCTTAATGTCAGAGCATAGTAGTACTGAGAAAGTAACTTTTTTGTCTTGATGAACTGAGGCATGAAACAACTTTAAACCTAGTCATATTCATCTGGGAAGTTAACCAAATGTGTTTGCATTAGGTTTGCAGTCAGGACTTTTGAGTACAATTGAAATGTATACTACTTTTATGTCAAAGCATTCTATTCACTGTGAAATCAACTTTTTTGTCTTTATGTGCACAGGTATGTAACCACTTTCAGACATCTCAGAATCATGTGGGAAGTTAACCTAAGGTGTTTCCATTAGGTTTGCAGTAAGTGCTTTGTAGTAAAATTGAAATGTACACTATTTGTATTGTCTAAGCATTGCATTCACTGAGATAACAACTTTTTTCTGTTGATGTGTACAGCCATGAAACAACTTTCAAACTACTCATAATCATGTGGAAAGTTAACCTAAAGTGTTTCCATTAGGTTTGCAGTAAGTACTTTGTTGTAAAATTGAAATGTATACTACTTTTATGTCAAAGCATTCTATTCACTGTGAAATCAACTTTTTTGTCTTTATGTGCACAAGTATGAAACAACTTTCAGACATCTCAGAATCATGTGGGAAGTTAACCTAAGGTGTTTCCATTAGGTTTGCAGTAAGTGCTTTGGTGTAAAATTGAAATGAATACTATTTGTATTGTCTAAGCATTGCATGCACTGAGATTACAACTTTTTTGTGTTGATGTGTGCAGCCATAAAACAACTTTCAAACTACTCATAATCATGTGGAAAGTTAACCTAAAGTGTTTCCATTAGGTTTGCAGTAAGTACTTTGTTGTAAAATTGAAATGTTTACTACTTTTATGTCAAAGCATTCTATTCACCGTGAAATCAACTTTTTTGTCTTTATGTGTACAGCCATGAAACAACTTTCAAACTACTCATAATCATGTGGAAAGTTAACCTAAGGTGTTTCCATTAGGTCTGCAGTAAATGCTTTGGTGTAAAATTGAAATGTATACTATTTGTATTGTCTAAGCATTGCATTCACTGAGATAACAACTTTTTTCTGTTGATGTGTACAGCCATGAAACAACTTTCAAACTACTCATAATCATGTGGAAAGTTAACCTAAGGTGTTTCCATTAGGTCTGCAGTAAATGCTTTGGTGTAAAATTGAAATGTATACTATTTGTATTGTAAAAGCATTGCATGCACTGAGAAAACAACTTTTTTGTCTTGATGTGCACAGGTATGAAACAACTTTCAGACATCTCAGAATCATGTGGGAAGTTAATCTAAGTTGTTTCTATTAGGTTTGCAGTAAGTGCTTTGGTGTAAAATTGAAATGTATTCTATTTGTATTGTCTGAGCATTGCATGCACTGAGATAACAACTTTTTTGTGTTGATGTGTACAGCCATGAAACAACTTTCAAACTACTCATAATCATGTGGGAAGTTAACCTAAGGTGTTTCCATTAGTTTGCAGTAAGTACTTTGGTGTAAAATTCAGATGTGTACTTCCTTAATGTCAGAGCATAGTAGTACTGAGAAAGTAACTTTTTTGTCTTGATGAACTGAGGCATGAAACAACTTTAAACCTAGTCATATTCATCTGGGAAGTTAACCAAATGTGTTTGCATTAGGTTTGCAGTCAGGACTTTTGAGTACAATTGAAATGTATACTACTTTTATGTCAAAGCATTCTATTCACTGTGAAATCAACTTTTTTGTCTTTATGTGCACAGGTATGTAACAACTTTCAGACATCTCAGAATCATGTGGGAAGTTAACCTAAGGTGTTTCCATTAGGTTTGCAGTAAGTGCTTTGTAGTAAAATTGAAATGTACACTATTTGTATTGTCTAAGCATTGCATTCACTGAGATAACAACTTTTTTCTGTTGATGTGTACAGCCATGAAACAACTTTCAAACTACTCATAATCAGTGGAAAGTTAACCTAAGGTGTTTCCATTAGGTTTGCAGTAAGTGCTTTGGTGTAAAATTGAAATGTATACTATTTGTATTGTAAAGGCATTGCATGCACTGAGAAAACAACTTTTTTGTCTTGATGTGCACAGGTATGAAACAACTTTCAGACATCTCAGAATCATGTGGGAAGTTAATCTAAGTTGTTTCCATTAGGTTTGCAGTAAGTGCTTTGGTGTAAAATTGAAATGTATACTATTTGTATTGTCTAAGCATTGCATGCACTGAGATAACAACTTTTTTGTGTTGATGTGTACAGCCATGAAACAACTTTCAAACTACTCATAATCATGTGGGAAGTTAACCTAAGGTGTTTCCATTAGTTTGCAGTAAGTACTTTGGTGTAAAATTCAGATGTGTACTTCCTTAATGTCAGAGCATAGTAGTACTGAGAAAGTAACTTTTTTGTCTTGATGAACTGAGGCATGAAACAACTTTAAACCTAGTCATATTCATCTGGGAAGTTAACCAAATGTGTTTGCATTAGGTTTGCAGTCAGGACTTTTGAGTACAATTGAAATGTATACTACTTTTATGTCAAAGCATTCTATTCACTGTGAAATCAACTTTTTTGTCTTTATGTGCACAGGTATGTAACAACTTTCAGACATCTCAGAATCATGTGGGAAGTTAACCTAAGGTGTTTCCATTAGGTTTGCAGTAAGTGCTTTGTAGTAAAATTGAAATGTACACTATTTGTATTGTCTAAGCATTGCATTCACTGAGATAACAACTTTTTTCTGTTGATGTGTACAGCCATGAAACAACTTTCAAACTACTCATAATCATGTGGAAAGTTAACCTAAGGTGTTTCCATTAGGTTTGCAGTAAGTGCTTTGTTGTAAAATTGAAATGTTTACTACTTTTATGTCAAAGCATTCTATTCACCGTGAAATCAACTTTTTTGTCTTTATGTGTACAGCCATGAAACAACTTTCAAACTACTCATAATCATGTGGAAAGTTAACCTAAGGTGTTTCCATTAGGTCTGCAGTAAATGCTTTGGTGTAAGATTGAAATGTATACTATTTGTATTGTCTAAGCATTGCATTCACTGAGATAACAACTTTTTTCTGTTGATGTGTACAGCCATGAAACAACTTTCAAACTACTCATAATCATGTGGAAAGTTAACCTAAGGTGTTTCCATTAGGTCTGCAGTAAATGCTTTGGTGTAAAATTGAAATGTATACTATTTGTATTGTAAAAGCATTGCATGCACTGAGAAAACAACTTTTTTGTCTTGATGTGCACAGGTATGAAACAACTTTCAGACATCTCAGAATCATGTGGGAAGTTAATCTAAGTTGTTTCCATTAGTTTTGCAGTAAGTGCTTTGGTGTAAAATTGAAATGTATTCTATTTGTATTGTCTGAGCATTGCATGCACTGAGATAACAACTTTTTTGTGTTGATGTGTACAGCCATGAAACAACTTTCAAACTACTCATAATCATGTGGGAAGTTAACCTAAGGTGTTTCCATTAGTTTGCAGTAAGTACTTTGGTGTAAAATTCAGATGTGTACTTCCTTAATGTCAGAGCATAGTAGTACTGAGAAAGTAACTTTTTTGTCTTGATGAACTGAGGCATGAAACAACTTTAAACCTAGTCATATTCATCTGGGAAGTTAACCAAATGTGTTTGCATTAGGTTTGCAGTCAGGACTTTTGAGTACAATTGAAATGTATACTACTTTTATGTCAAAGCATTCTATTCACTGTGAAATCAACTTTTTTGTCTTTATGTGCACAGGTATGTAACCACTTTCAGACATCTCAGAATCATGTGGGAAGTTAACCTAAGGTGTTTCCATTAGGTTTGCAGTAAGTGCTTTGTAGTAAAATTGAAATGTACACTATTTGTATTGTCTAAGCATTGCATTCACTGAGATAACAACTTTTTTCTGTTGATGTGTACAGCCATGAAACAACTTTCAAACTACTCATAATCATGTGGAAAGTTAACCTAAAGTGTTTCCATTAGGTTTGCAGTAAGTACTTTGTTGTAAAATTGAAATGTATACTACTTTTATGTCAAAGCATTCTATTCACTGTGAAATCAACTTTTTTGTCTTTATGTGCACAAGTATGAAACAACTTTCAGACATCTCAGAATCATGTGGGAAGTTAACCTAAGGTGTTTCCATTAGGTTTGCAGTAAGTGCTTTGGTGTAAAATTGAAATGAATACTATTTGTATTGTCTAAGCATTGCATGCACTGAGATTACAACTTTTTTGTGTTGATGTGTGCAGCCATAAAACAACTTTCAAACTACTCATAATCATGTGGAAAGTTAACCTAAAGTGTTTCCATTAGGTTTGCAGTAAGTACTTTGTTGTAAAATTGAAATGTTTACTACTTTTATGTCAAAGCATTCTATTCACCGTGAAATCAACTTTTTTGTCTTTATGTGGACAGCCATGAAACAACTTTCAAACTACTCATAATCATGTGGAAAGTTAACCTAAGGTGTTTCCATTAGGTCTGCAGTAAATGCTTTGGTGTAAAATTGAAATGTATACTATTTGTATTGTCTAAGCATTGCATTCACTGAGATAACAACTTTTTTCTGTTGATGTGTACAGCCATGAAACAACTTTCAAACTACTCATAATCATGTGGAAAGTTAACCTAAGGTGTTTCCATTAGGTCTGCAGTAAATGCTTTGGTGTAAAATTGAAATGTATACTATTTGTATTGTAAAAGCATTGCATGCACTGAGAAAACAACTTTTTTGTCTTGATGTGCACAGGTATGAAACAACTTTCAGACATCTCAGAATCATGTGGGAAGTTAATCTAAGTTGTTTCTATTAGGTTTGCAGTAAGTGCTTTGGTGTAAAATTGAAATGTATTCTATTTGTATTGTCTGAGCATTGCATGCACTGAGATAACAACTTTTTTGTGTTGATGTGTACAGCCATGAAACAACTTTCAAACTACTCATAATCATGTGGGAAGTTAACCTAAGGTGTTTCCATTAGTTTGCAGTAAGTACTTTGGTGTAAAATTCAGATGTGTACTTCCTTAATGTCAGAGCATAGTAGTACTGAGAAAGTAACTTTTTTGTCTTGATGAACTGAGGCATGAAACAACTTTAAACCTAGTCATATTCATCTGGGAAGTTAACCAAATGTGTTTGCATTAGGTTTGCAGTCAGGACTTTTGAGTACAATTGAAATGTATACTACTTTTATGTCAAAGCATTCTATTCACTGTGAAATCAACTTTTTTGTCTTTATGTGCACAGGTATGTAACAACTTTCAGACATCTCAGAATCATGTGGGAAGTTAACCTAAGGTGTTTCCATTAGGTTTGCAGTAAGTGCTTTGTAGTAAAATTGAAATGTACACTATTTGTATTGTCTAAGCATTGCATTCACTGAGATAACAACTTTTTTCTGTTGATGTGTACAGCCATGAAACAACTTTCAAACTACTCATAATCAGTGGAAAGTTAACCTAAGGTGTTTCCATTAGGTTTGCAGTAAGTGCTTTGGTGTAAAATTGAAATGTATACTATTTGTATTGTAAAAGCATTGCATGCACTGAGAAAACAACTTTTTTGTCTTGATGTGCACAGGTATGAAACAACTTTCAGACATCTCAGAATCATGTGGGAAGTTAATCTAAGTTGTTTCCATTAGGTTTGCAGTAAGTGCTTTGGTGTAAAATTGAAATGTATACTATTTGTATTGTCTAAGCATTGCATGCACTGAGATAACAACTTTTTTGTGTTGATGTGTACAGCCATGAAACAACTTTCAAACTACTCATAATCATGTGGGAAGTTAACCTAAGGTGTTTCCATTAGTTTGCAGTAAGTACTTTGGTGTAAAATTCAGATGTGTACTTCCTTAATGTCAGAGCATAGTAGTACTGAGAAAGTAACTTTTTTGTCTTGATGAACTGAGGCATGAAACAACTTTAACCCTAGTCATATTCATCTGGGAAGTTAACCAAATGTGTTTGCATTAGGTTTGCAGTCAGGACTTTTGAGTACAATTGAAATGTATACTACTTTTATGTCAAAGCATTCTATTCACTGTGAAATCAACTTTTTTGTCTTTATGTGCACAGGTATGTAACAACTTTCAGACATCTCAGAATCATGTGGGAAGTTAACCTAAGGTGTTTCCATTAGGTTTGCAGTAAGTGCTTTGTAGTAAAATTGAAATGTACACTATTTGTATTGTCTAAGCATTGCATTCACTGAGATAACAACTTTTTTCTGTTGATGTGTACAGCCATGAAACAACTTTCAAACTACTCATAATCATGTGGAAAGTTAACCTAAGGTGTTTCCATTAGGTTTGCAGTAAGTGCTTTGTTGTAAAATTGAAATGTTTACTACTTTTATGTCAAAGCATTCTATTCACCGTGAAATCAACTTTTTTGTCTTTATGTGTACAGCCATGAAACAACTTTCAAACTACTCATAATCATGTGGAAAGTTAACCTAAGGTGTTTCCATTAGGTCTGCAGTAAATGCTTTGGTGTAAAATTGAAATGTATACTATTTGTATTGTCTAAGCATTGCATTCACTGAGATAACAACTTTTTTCTGTTGATGTGTACAGCCATGAAACAACTTTCAAACTGCTCATAATCATGTGGAAAGTTAACCTAAGGTGTTTCCATTAGGTCTGCAGTAAATGCTTTGGTGTAAAATTGAAATGTATACTATTTGTATTGTAAAAGCATTGCATGCACTGAGAAAACAACTTTTTTGTCTTGATGTGCACAGGTATGAAACAACTTTCAGACATCTCAGAATCATGTGGGAAGTTAATCTAAGTTGTTTCTATTAGGTTTGCAGTAAGTGCTTTGGTGTAAAATTGAAATGTATTCTATTTGTATTGTCTGAGCATTGCATGCACTGAGATAACAACTTTTTTGTGTTGATGTGTACAGCCATGAAACAACTTTCAAACTACTCATAATCATGTGGGAAGTTAACCTAAGGTGTTTCCATTAGTTTGCAGTAAGTACTTTGGTGTAAAATTCAGATGTGTACTTCCTTAATGTCAGAGCATAGTAGTACTGAGAAAGTAACTTTTTTGTCTTGATGAACTGAGGCATGAAACAACTTTAAACCTAGTCATATTCATCTGGGAAGTTAACCAAATGTGTTTGCATTAGGTTTGCAGTCAGGACTTTTGAGTACAATTGAAATGTATACTACTTTTATGTCAAAGCATTCTATTCACTGTGAAATCAACTTTTTTGTCTTTATGTGCACAGGTATGTAACAACTTTCAGACATCTCAGAATCATGTGGGAAGTTAACCTAAGGTGTTTCCATTAGGTTTGCAGTAAGTGCTTTGTAGTAAAATTGAAATGTACACTATTTGTATTGTCTAAGCATTGCATTCACTGAGATAACAACTTTTTTCTGTTGATGTGTACAGCCATGAAACAACTTTCAAACTACTCATAATCAGTGGAAAGTTAACCTAAGGTGTTTCCATTAGGTTTGCAGTAAGTGCTTTGGTGTAAAATTGAAATGTATACTATTTGTATTGTAAAAGCATTGCATGCACTGAGAAAACAACTTTTTTGTCTTGATGTGCACAGGTATGAAACAACTTTCAGACATCTCAGAATTATGTGGGAAGTTAATCTAAGTTGTTTCCATTAGGTTTGCAGTAAGTGCTTTGGTGTAAAATTGAAATGTATACTATTT
This sequence comes from Mobula birostris, assembly GCF_030028105.1. Classification (NCBI taxonomy): domain Eukaryota; kingdom Metazoa; phylum Chordata; class Chondrichthyes; order Myliobatiformes; family Myliobatidae; genus Mobula; species Mobula birostris. The sequence continues at coordinate 79,015 of NW_027277183.1, forward strand.
GTATTGTCTAAGCATTGCATGCACTGAGATAACAACTTTTTTGTGTTGATGTGTACAGCCATGAAACAACTTTCAAACTACTCATAATCATGTGGGAAGTTAACCTAAGGTGTTTCCATTAGTTTGCAGTAAGTACTTTGGTGTAAAATTCAGATGTGTACTTCCTTAATGTCAGAGCATAGTAGTACTGAGAAAGTAACTTTTTTGTCTTGATGAACTGAGGCATGAAACAACTTTAAACCTAGTCATATTCATCTGGGAAGTTAACCAAATGTGTTTGCATTAGGTTTGCAGTCAGGACTTTTGAGTACAATTGAAATGTATACTACTTTTATGTCAAAGCATTCTATTCACTGTGAAATCAACTTTTTTGTCTTTATGTGCACAGGTATGTAACAACTTTCAGACATCTCAGAATCATGTGGGAAGTTAACCTAAAGTGTTTCCATTAGGTTTGCAGTAAGTGCTTTGGTGTAAAATTGAAATGTACACTATTTGTATTGTCTAAGCATTGCATTCACTGAGATAACAACTTTTTTCTGTTGATGTGTACAGCCATGAAACAACTTTCAAACTACTCATAATCATGTCGAAAGTTAACCTAAGGTGTTTCCATTAGGTTTGCAGTAAGTGCTTTGTTGTAAAATTGAAATGTTTACTACTTTTATGTCAAAGCATTCTATTCACCGTGAAATCAACTTTTTTGTCTTTATGTGTACAGCCATGAAACAACTTTCAAACTACTCATAATCATGTGGAAAGTTAACCTAAGGTGTTTCCATTAGGTCTGCAGTAAATGCTTTGGTGTAAAATTGAAATGTATACTATTTGTATTGTCTAAGCATTGCATTCACTGAGATAACAACTTTTTTCTGTTGATGTGTACAGCCATGAAACAACTTTCAAACTGCTCATAATCATGTGGAAAGTTAACCTAAGGTGTTTCCATTAGGTCTGCAGTAAATGCTTTGGTGTAAAATTGAAATGTATACTATTTGTATTGTAAAACCATTGCATGCACTGAGAAAACAACTTTTTTGTCTTGATGTGCACAGGTATGAAACAACTTTCAGACATCTCAGAATCATGTGGGAAGTTAATCTAAGTTGTTTCTATTAGGTTTGCAGTAAGTGCTTTGGTGTAAAATTGAAATGTATTCTATTTGTATTGTCTGAGCATTGCATGCACTGAGATAACAACTTTTTTGTGTTGATGTGTACAGCCATGAAACAACTTTCAAACTACTCATAATCATGTGGGAAGTTAACCTAAGGTGTTTCCATTAGTTTGCAGTAAGTACTTTGGTGTAAAATTCAGATGTGTACTTCCTTAATGTCAGAGCATAGTAGTACTGAGAAAGTAACTTTTTTGTCTTGATGAACTGAGGCATGAAACAACTTTAAACCTAGTCATATTCATCTGGGAAGTTAACCAAATGTGTTTGCATTAGGTTTGCAGTCAGGACTTTTGAGTACAATTGAAATGTATACTACTTTTATGTCAAAGCATTCTATTCACTGTGAAATCAACTTTTTTGTCTTTATGTGCACAGGTATGTAACAACTTTCAGACATCTCAGAATCATGTGGGAAGTTAACCTAAGGTGTTTCCATTAGGTTTGCAGTAAGTGCTTTGTAGTAAAATTGAAATGTACACTATTTGTATTGTCTAAGCATTGCATTCACTGAGATAACAACTTTTTTCTGTTGATGTGTACAGCCATGAAACAACTTTCAAACTACTCATAATCAGTGGAAAGTTAACCTAAGGTGTTTCCATTAGGTTTGCAGTAAGTGCTTTGGTGTAAAATTGAAATGTATACTATTTGTATTGTAAAAGCATTGCATGCACTGAGAAAACAACTTTTTTGTCTTGATGTGCACAGGTATGAAACAACTTTCAGACATCTCAGAATTATGTGGGAAGTTAATCTAAGTTGTTTCCATTAGGTTTGCAGTAAGTGCTTTGGTGTAAAATTGAAATGTATACTATTTGTATTGTCTAAGCATTGCATGCACTGAGATAACAACTTTTTTGTGTTGATGTGTACAGCCATGAAACAACTTTCAAACTACTCATAATCATGTGGGAAGTTAACCTAAGGTGTTTCCATTAGTTTGCAGTAAGTACTTTGGTGTAAAATTCAGATGTGTACTTCCTTAATGTCAGAGCATAGTAGTACTGAGAAAGTAACTTTTTTGTCTTGATGAACTGAGGCATGAAACAACTTTAAACCTAGTCATATTCATCTGGGAAGTTAACCAAATGTGTTTGCATTAGGTTTGCAGTCAGGACTTTTGAGTACAATTGAAATGTATACTACTTTTATGTCAAAGCATTCTATTCACTGTGAAATCAACTTTTTTGTCTTTATGTGCACAGGTATGTAACAACTTTCAGACATCTCAGAATCATGTGGGAAGTTAACCTAAAGTGTTTCCATTAGGTTTGCAGTAAGTGCTTTGGTGTAAAATTGAAATGTACACTATTTGTATTGTCTAAGCATTGCATGCACTGAGATAACAACTTTTTTGTGTTGATGTGTACAGCCATGAAACAACTTTCAAACTACTCATAATCATGTGGAAAGTTAACCTAAAGTGTTTCCATTAGGTTTGCAGTAAGTACTTTGTTGTAAAATTGAAATGTATACTACTTTTATGTCAAAGCATTCTATTCACTGTGAAATCAACTTTTTTGTCTTTATGTGCACAAGTATGAAACAACTTTCAGACATCTCAGAATCATGTGGGAAGTTAACCTAAGGTGTTTCCATTAGGTTTGCAGTAAGTGCTTTGGTGTAAAATTGAAATGTATACTATTTGTATTGTCTAAGCATTGCATGCACTGAGATAACAACTTTTTTGTGTTGATGTGTACAGCCATGAAACAACTTTCAAACTACTCATAATCATGTGGGAAGTTAACCTAAGGTGTTTCCATTAGTTTGCAGTAAGTACTTTGGTGTAAAATTCAGATGTGTACTTCCTTAATGTCAGAGCATAGTAGTACTGAGAAAGTAACTTTTTTGTCTTGATGAACTGAGGCATGAAACAACTTTAAACCTAGTCATATTCATCTGGGAAGTTAACCAAATGTGTTTGCATTAGGTTTGCAGTCAGGACTTTTGAGTACAATTGAAATGTATACTACTTTTATGTCAAAGCATTCTATTCACTGTGAAATCAACTTTTTTGTCTTTATGTGCACAGGTATGTAACAACTTTCAGACATCTCAGAATCATGTGGGAAGTTAACCTAAAGTGTTTCCATTAGGTTTGTAGTAAGTGCTTTGGTGTAAAATTGAAATGTACACTACTTTTATGTCAAAGCATTCTATTCACTGTGAAATCAACTTTTTTGTCTTTATGTGCACAAGTATGAAACAACTTTCAGACATCTCAGAATCATGTGGGAAGTTAACCTAAGGTGTTTCCATTAGGTTTGCAGTAAGTACTTTGGTGTAAAATTCAGATGTGTACTTCCTTAATGTCAGAGCATAGTAGTACTGAGAAAGTAACTTTTTTGTCTTGATGAACTGAGGCATGAAACAACTTTAAACCTAGTCATATTCATCTGGGAAGTTAACCAAATGTGTTTGCATTAGGTTTGCAGTCAGGACTTTTGAGTACAATTGAAATGTATACTACTTTTATGCAAAGCATTCTATTCACTGTGAAATCAACTTTTTTGTCTTTATGTGCACAGGTATGTAACAACTTTCAGACATCTCAGAATCATGTGGGAAGTTAACCTAAGGTGTTTCCATTAGGTTTGCAGTAAGTGCTTTGTAGTAAAATTGAAATGTACACTATTTGTATTGTCTAAGCATTGCATTCACTGAGATAACAACTTTTTTCTGTTGATGTGTACAGCCATGAAACAACTTTCAAACTACTCATAATCATGAGGAAAGTTAACCTAAGGTGTGTCCATTAGGTTTGCAGTAAGTGCTTTGGTGTAAAATTGAAATGTATACTATTTGTATTGTAAAAGCATTGCATGCACTGAGAAAACAACTTTTTTGTCTTGATGTGCACAGGTATGAAACAACTTTCAGACATCTCAGAATCATGTGGGAATTAATCTAAGTTGTTTCCATTAGGTTTGCAGTAAGTGCTTTGGTGTAAAATTGAAATGTATACTATTTGTATTGTCTAAGCATTGCATGCACTGAGATAACAACTTTTTTGTGTTGATGTGTACAGCCATGAAACAACTTTCAAACTACTCATAATCATGTGGGAAGTTAACCTAAGGTGTTTCCATTAGTTTGCAGTAAGTACTTTGGTGTAAAATTCAGATGTGTACTTCCTTAATGTCAGAGCATAGTAGTACTGAGAAAGTAACTTTTTTGTCTTGATGAACTGAGGCATGAAACAACTTTAAACCTAGTCATATTCATCTGGGAAGTTAACCAAATGTGTTTGCATTAGGTTTGCAGTCAGGACTTTTGAGTACAATTGAAATGTATACTACTTTTATGTCAAAGCATTCTATTCACTGTGAAATCAACTTTTTTGTCTTTATGTGCACAGGTATGTAACAACTTTCAGACATCTCAGAATCATGTGGGAAGTTAACCTAAAGTGTTTCCATTAGGTTTGCAGTAAGTGCTTTGGTGTAAAATTGAAATGTACACTATTTGTATTGTCTAAGCATTGCATGCACTGAGATAACAACTTTTTTGTGTTGATGTGTACAGCCATGAAACAACTTTCAAACTACTCATAATCATGTGGAAAGTTAACCTAAAGTGTTTCCATTAGGTTTGCAGTAAGTACTTTGTTGTAAAATTGAAATGTATACTACTTTTATGTCAAAGCATTCTATTCACTGTGAAATCAACTTTTTTGTCTTTATGTGTACAGCCATGAAACAACTTTCAAACTACTCATAATCATGTGGAAAGTTAACCTAAGGTGTTTCCATTAGGTCTGCAGTAAATGCTTTGGTGTAAAATTGAAATGTATACTATTTGTATTGTCTAAGCATTGCATTCACTGAGATAACAACTTTTTTCTGTTGATGTGTACAGCCATGAAACAACTTTCAAACTACTCATAATCATGTGGAAAGTTAACCTAAGGTGTTTCCATTAGGTCTGCAGTAAATGCTTTGGTGTAAAATTGAAATGTATACTATTTGTATTGTAAAAGCATTGCATGCACTGAGAAAACAACTTTTTTGTCTTGATGTGCACAGGTATGAAACAACTTTCAGACATCTCAGAATCATGTGGGAAGTTAATCTAAGTTGTTTCCATTAGTTTTGCAGTAAGTGCTTTGGTGTAAAATTGAAATGTATTCTATTTGTATTGTCTGAGCATTGCATGCACTGAGATAACAACTTTTTTGTGTTGATGTGTACAGCCATGAAACAACTTTCAAACTACTCATAATCATGTGGGAAGTTAACCTAAGGTGTTTCCATTAGTTTGCAGTAAGTACTTTGGTGTAAAATTCAGATGTGTACTTCCTTAATGTCAGAGCATAGTAGTACTGAGAAAGTAACTTTTTTGTCTTGATGAACTGAGGCATGAAACAACTTTAAACCTAGTCATATTCATCTGGGAAGTTAACCAAATGTGTTTGCATTAGGTTTGCAGTCAGGACTTTTGAGTACAATTGAAATGTATACTACTTTTATGTCAAAGCATTCTATTCACTGTGAAATCAACTTTTTTGTCTTTATGTGCACAGGTATGTAACCACTTTCAGACATCTCAGAATCATGTGGGAAGTTAACCTAAGGTGTTTCCATTAGGTTTGCAGTAAGTGCTTTGTAGTAAAATTGAAATGTACACTATTTGTATTGTCTAAGCATTGCATTCACTGAGATAACAACTTTTTTCTGTTGATGTGTACAGCCATGAAACAACTTTCAAACTACTCATAATCATGTGGAAAGTTAACCTAAAGTGTTTCCATTAGGTTTGCAGTAAGTACTTTGTTGTAAAATTGAAATGTATACTACTTTTATGTCAAAGCATTCTATTCACTGTGAAATCAACTTTTTTGTCTTTATGTGCACAAGTATGAAACAACTTTCAGACATCTCAGAATCATGTGGGAAGTTAACCTAAGGTGTTTCCATTAGGTTTGCAGTAAGTGCTTTGGTGTAAAATTGAAATGAATACTATTTGTATTGTCTAAGCATTGCATGCACTGAGATTACAACTTTTTTGTGTTGATGTGTGCAGCCATAAAACAACTTTCAAACTACTCATAATCATGTGGAAAGTTAACCTAAAGTGTTTCCATTAGGTTTGCAGTAAGTGCTTTGGTGTAAAATTGAAATGTATACTATTTGTATTGTAAAAGCATTGCATGCACTGAGAAAACAACTTTTTTGTCTTGATGTGCACAGGTATGAAACAACTTTCAGACATCTCAGAATCATGTGGGAAGTTAATCTAAGTTGTTTCCATTAGGTTTGCAGTAAGTGCTTTGGTGTAAAATTGAAATGTATACTATTTGTATTGTCTAAGCATTGCATGCACTGAGATAACAACTTTTTTGTGTTGATGTGTACAGCCATGAAACAACTTTCAAACTACTCATAATCATGTGGGAAGTTAACCTAAGGTGTTTCCATTAGTTTGCAGTAAGTACTTTGGTGTAAAATTCAGATGTGTACTTCCTTAATGTCAGAGCATAGTAGTACTGAGAAAGTAACTTTTTTGTCTTGATGAACTGAGGCATGAAACAACTTTAACCCTAGTCATATTCATCTGGGAAGTTAACCAAATGTGTTTGCATTAGGTTTGCAGTCAGGACTTTTGAGTACAATTGAAATGTATACTACTTTTATGTCAAAGCATTCTATTCACTGTGAAATCAACTTTTTTGTCTTTATGTGCACAGGTATGTAACAACTTTCAGACATCTCAGAATCATGTGGGAAGTTAACCTAAGGTGTTTCCATTAGGTTTGCAGTAAGTGCTTTGTAGTAAAATTGAAATGTACACTATTTGTATTGTCTAAGCATTGCATTCACTGAGATAACAACTTTTTTCTGTTGATGTGTACAGCCATGAAACAACTTTCAAACTACTCATAATCATGTGGAAAGTTAACCTAAGGTGTTTCCATTAGGTTTGCAGTAAGTGCTTTGTTGTAAAATTGAAATGTTTACTACTTTTATGTCAAAGCATTCTATTCACCGTGAAATCAACTTTTTTGTCTTTATGTGTACAGCCATGAAACAACTTTCAAACTACTCATAATCATGTGGAAAGTTAACCTAAGGTGTTTCCATTAGGTCTGCAGTAAATGCTTTGGTGTAAAATTGAAATGTATACTATTTGTATTGTCTAAGCATTGCATTCACTGAGATAACAACTTTTTTCTGTTGATGTGTACAGCCATGAAACAACTTTCAAACTGCTCATAATCATGTGGAAAGTTAACCTAAGGTGTTTCCATTAGGTCTGCAGTAAATGCTTTGGTGTAAAATTGAAATGTATACTATTTGTATTGTAAAAGCATTGCATGCACTGAGAAAACAACTTTTTTGTCTTGATGTGCACAGGTATGAAACAACTTTCAGACATCTCAGAATCATGTGGGAAGTTAATCTAAGTTGTTTCTATTAGGTTTGCAGTAAGTGCTTTGGTGTAAAATTGAAATGTATTCTATTTGTATTGTCTGAGCATTGCATGCACTGAGATAACAACTTTTTTGTGTTGATGTGTACAGCCATGAAACAACTTTCAAACTACTCATAATCATGTGGGAAGTTAACCTAAGGTGTTTCCATTAGTTTGCAGTAAGTACTTTGGTGTAAAATTCAGATGTGTACTTCCTTAATGTCAGAGCATAGTAGTACTGAGAAAGTAACTTTTTTGTCTTGATGAACTGAGGCATGAAACAACTTTAAACCTAGTCATATTCATCTGGGAAGTTAACCAAATGTGTTTGCATTAGGTTTGCAGTCAGGACTTTTGAGTACAATTGAAATGTATACTACTTTTATGTCAAAGCATTCTATTCACTGTGAAATCAACTTTTTTGTCTTTATGTGCACAGGTATGTAACAACTTTCAGACATCTCAGAATCATGTGGGAAGTTAACCTAAGGTGTTTCCATTAGGTTTGCAGTAAGTGCTTTGTAGTAAAATTGAAATGTACACTATTTGTATTGTCTAAGCATTGCATTCACTGAGATAACAACTTTTTTCTGTTGATGTGTACAGCCATGAAACAACTTTCAAACTACTCATAATCAGTGGAAAGTTAACCTAAGGTGTTTCCATTAGGTTTGCAGTAAGTGCTTTGGTGTAAAATTGAAATGTATACTATTTGTATTGTAAAAGCATTGCATGCACTGAGAAAACAACTTTTTTGTCTTGATGTGCACAGGTATGAAACAACTTTCAGACATCTCAGAATTATGTGGGAAGTTAATCTAAGTTGTTTCCATTAGGTTTGCAGTAAGTGCTTTGGTGTAAAATTGAAATGTATACTATTTGTATTGTCTAAGCATTGCATGCACTGAGATAACAACTTTTTTGTGTTGATGTGTACAGCCATGAAACAACTTTCAAACTACTCATAATCATGTGGGAAGTTAACCTAAGGTGTTTCCATTAGTTTGCAGTAAGTACTTTGGTGTAAAATTCAGATGTGTACTTCCTTAATGTCAGAGCATAGTAGTACTGAGAAAGTAACTTTTTTGTCTTGATGAACTGAGGCATGAAACAACTTTAAACCTAGTCATATTCATCTGGGAAGTTAACCAAATGTGTTTGCATTAGGTTTGCAGTCAGGACTTTTGAGTACAATTGAAATGTATACTACTTTTATGTCAAAGCATTCTATTCACTGTGAAATCAACTTTTTTGTCTTTATGTGCACAGGTATGTAACAACTTTCAGACATCTCAGAATCATGTGGGAAGTTAACCTAAAGTGTTTCCATTAGGTTTGCAGTAAGTGCTTTGGTGTAAAATTGAAATGTACACTATTTGTATTGTCTAAGCATTGCATTCACTGAGATAACAACTTTTTTCTGTTGATGTGTACAGCCATGAAACAACTTTCAAACTACTCATAATCATGTCGAAAGTTAACCTAAGGTGTTTCCATTAGGTTTGCAGTAAGTGCTTTGTTGTAAAATTGAAATGTTTACTACTTTTATGTCAAAGCATTCTATTCACCGTGAAATCAACTTTTTTGTCTTTATGTGTACAGCCATGAAACAACTTTCAAACTACTCATAATCATGTGGAAAGTTAACCTAAGGTGTTTCCATTAGGTCTGCAGTAAATGCTTTGGTGTAAAATTGAAATGTATACTATTTGTATTGTCTAAGCATTGCATTCACTGAGATAACAACTTTTTTCTGTTGATGTGTACAGCCATGAAACAACTTTCAAACTGCTCATAATCATGTGGAAAGTTAACCTAAGGTGTTTCCATTAGGTCTGCAGTAAATGCTTTGGTGTAAAATTGAAATGTATACTATTTGTATTGTAAAACCATTGCATGCACTGAGAAAACAACTTTTTTGTCTTGATGTGCACAGGTATGAAACAACTTTCAGACATCTCAGAATCATGTGGGAAGTTAATCTAAGTTGTTTCTATTAGGTTTGCAGTAAGTGCTTTGGTGTAAAATTGAAATGTATTCTATTTGTATTGTCTGAGCATTGCATGCACTGAGATAACAACTTTTTTGTGTTGATGTGTACAGCCATGAAACAACTTTCAAACTACTCATAATCATGTGGGAAGTTAACCTAAGGTGTTTCCATTAGTTTGCAGTAAGTACTTTGGTGTAAAATTCAGATGTGTACTTCCTTAATGTCAGAGCATAGTAGTACTGAGAAAGTAACTTTTTTGTCTTGATGAACTGAGGCATGAAACAACTTTAAACCTAGTCATATTCATCTGGGAAGTTAACCAAATGTGTTTGCATTAGGTTTGCAGTCAGGACTTTTGAGTACAATTGAAATGTATACTACTTTTATGTCAAAGCATTCTATTCACTGTGAAATCAACTTTTTTGTCTTTATGTGCACAGGTATGTAACAACTTTCAGACATCTCAGAATCATGTGGGAAGTTAACCTAAGGTGTTTCCATTAGGTTTGCAGTAAGTGCTTTGTAGTAAAATTGAAATGTACACTATTTGTATTGTCTAAGCATTGCATTCACTGAGATAACAACTTTTTTCTGTTGATGTGTACAGCCATGAAACAACTTTCAAACTACTCATAATCAGTGGAAAGTTAACCTAAGGTGTTTCCATTAGGTTTGCAGTAAGTGCTTTGGTGTAAAATTGAAATGTATACTATTTGTATTGTAAAAGCATTGCATGCACTGAGAAAACAACTTTTTTGTCTTGATGTGCACAGGTATGAAACAACTTTCAGACATCTCAGAATTATGTGGGAAGTTAATCTAAGTTGTTTCCATTAGGTTTGCAGTAAGTGCTTTGGTGTAAAATTGAAATGTATACTATTTGTATTGTCTAAGCATTGCATGCACTGAGATAACAACTTTTTTGTGTTGATGTGTACAGCCATGAAACAACTTTCAAACTACTCATAATCATGTGGGAAGTTAACCTAAGGTGTTTCCATTAGTTTGCAGTAAGTACTTTGGTGTAAAATTCAGATGTGTACTTCCTTAATGTCAGAGCATAGTAGTACTGAGAAAGTAACTTTTTTGTCTTGATGAACTGAGGCATGAAACAACTTTAAACCTAGTCATATTCATCTGGGAAGTTAACCAAATGTGTTTGCATTAGGTTTGCAGTCAGGACTTTTGAGTACAATTGAAATGTATACTACTTTTATGTCAAAGCATTCTATTCACTGTGAAATCAACTTTTTTGTCTTTATGTGCACAGGTATGTAACAACTTTCAGACATCTCAGAATCATGTGGGAAGTTAACCTAAAGTGTTTCCATTAGGTTTGCAGTAAGTGCTTTGGTGTAAAATTGAAATGTACACTATTTGTATTGTCTAAGCATTGCATGCACTGAGATAACAACTTTTTTGTGTTGATGTGTACAGCCATGAAACAACTTTCAAACTACTCATAATCATGTGGAAAGTTAACCTAAAGTGTTTCCATTAGGTTTGCAGTAAGTACTTTGTTGTAAAATTGAAATGTATACTACTTTTATGTCAAAGCATTCTATTCACTGTGAAATCAACTTTTTTGTCTTTATGTGCACAAGTATGAAACAACTTTCAGACATCTCAGAATCATGTGGGAAGTTAACCTAAGGTGTTTCCATTAGGTTTGCAGTAAGTGCTTTGGTGTAAAATTGAAATGTATACTATTTGTATTGTCTAAGCATTGCATGCACTGAGATAACAACTTTTTTGTGTTGATGTGTACAGCCATGAAACAACTTTCAAACTACTCATAATCATGTGGGAAGTTAACCTAAGGTGTTTCCATTAGTTTGCAGTAAGTACTTTGGTGTAAAATTCAGATGTGTACTTCCTTAATGTCAGAGCATAGTAGTACTGAGAAAGTAACTTTTTTGTCTTGATGAACTGAGGCATGAAACAACTTTAAACCTAGTCATATTCATCTGGGAAGTTAACCAAATGTGTTTGCATTAGGTTTGCAGTCAGGACTTTTGAGTACAATTGAAATGTATACTACTTTTATGTCAAAGCATTCTATTCACTGTGAAATCAACTTTTTTGTCTTTATGTGCACAGGTATGTAACAACTTTCAGACATCTCAGAATCATGTGGGAAGTTAACCTAAAGTGTTTCCATTAGGTTTGTAGTAAGTGCTTTGGTGTAAAATTGAAATGTACACTACTTTTATGTCAAAGCATTCTATTCACTGTGAAATCAACTTTTTTGTCTTTATGTGCACAAGTATGAAACAACTTTCAGACATCTCAGAATCATGTGGGAAGTTAACCTAAGGTGTTTCCATTAGGTTTGCAGTAAGTACTTTGGTGTAAAATTCAGATGTGTACTTCCTTAATGTCAGAGCATAGTAGTACTGAGAAAGTAACTTTTTTGTCTTGATGAACTGAGGCATGAAACAACTTTAAACCTAGTCATATTCATCTGGGAAGTTAACCAAATGTGTTTGCATTAGGTTTGCAGTCAGGACTTTTGAGTACAATTGAAATGTATACTACTTTTATGCAAAGCATTCTATTCACTGTGAAATCAACTTTTTTGTCTTTATGTGCACAGGTATGTAACAACTTTCAGACATCTCAGAATCATGTGGGAAGTTAACCTAAGGTGTTTCCATTAGGTTTGCAGTAAGTGCTTTGTAGTAAAATTGAAATGTACACTATTTGTATTGTCTAAGCATTGCATTCACTGAGATAACAACTTTTTTCTGTTGATGTGTACAGCCATGAAACAACTTTCAAACTACTCATAATCATGAGGAAAGTTAACCTAAGGTGTGTCCATTAGGTTTGCAGTAAGTGCTTTGGTGTAAAATTGAAATGTATACTATTTGTATTGTAAAAGCATTGCATGCACTGAGAAAACAACTTTTTTGTCTTGATGTGCACAGGTATGAAACAACTTTCAGACATCTCAGAATCATGTGGGAATTAATCTAAGTTGTTTCCATTAGGTTTGCAGTAAGTGCTTTGGTGTAAAATTGAAATGTATACTATTTGTATTGTCTAAGCATTGCATGCACTGAGATAACAACTTTTTTGTGTTGATGTGTACAGCCATGAAACAACTTTCAAACTACTCATAATCATGTGGGAAGTTAACCTAAGGTGTTTCCATTAGTTTGCAGTAAGTACTTTGGTGTAAAATTCAGATGTGTACTTCCTTAATGTCAGAGCATAGTAGTACTGAGAAAGTAACTTTTTTGTCTTGATGAACTGAGGCATGAAACAACTTTAAACCTAGTCATATTCATCTGGGAAGTTAACCAAATGTGTTTGCATTAGGTTTGCAGTCAGGACTTTTGAGTACAATTGAAATGTATACTACTTTTATGTCAAAGCATTCTATTCACTGTGAAATCAACTTTTTTGTCTTTATGTGCACAGGTATGTAACAACTTTCAGACATCTCAGAATCATGTGGGAAGTTAACCTAAAGTGTTTCCATTAGGTTTGCAGTAAGTGCTTTGGTGTAAAATTGAAATGTACACTATTTGTATTGTCTAAGCATTGCATGCACTGAGATAACAACTTTTTTGTGTTGATGTGTACAGCCATGAAACAACTTTCAAACTACTCATAATCATGTGGAAAGTTAACCTAAAGTGTTTCCATTAGGTTTGCAGTAAGTACTTTGTTGTAAAATTGAAATGTATACTACTTTTATGTCAAAGCATTCTATTCACTGTGAAATCAACTTTTTTGTCTTTATGTGTACAGCCATGAAACAACTTTCAAACTACTCATAATCATGTGGAAAGTTAACCTAAGGTGTTTCCATTAGGTCTGCAGTAAATGCTTTGGTGTAAAATTGAAATGTATACTATTTGTATTGTCTAAGCATTGCATTCACTGAGATAACAACTTTTTTCTGTTGATGTGTACAGCCATGAAACAACTTTCAAACTACTCATAATCATGTGGAAAGTTAACCTAAGGTGTTTCCATTAGGTCTGCAGTAAATGCTTTGGTGTAAAATTGAAATGTATACTATTTGTATTGTAAAAGCATTGCATGCACTGAGAAAACAACTTTTTTGTCTTGATGTGCACAGGTATGAAACAACTTTCAGACATCTCAGAATCATGTGGGAAGTTAATCTAAGTTGTTTCCATTAGTTTTGCAGTAAGTGCTTTGGTGTAAAATTGAAATGTATTCTATTTGTATTGTCTGAGCATTGCATGCACTGAGATAACAACTTTTTTGTGTTGATGTGTACAGCCATGAAACAACTTTCAAACTACTCATAATCATGTGGGAAGTTAACCTAAGGTGTTTCCATTAGTTTGCAGTAAGTACTTTGGTGTAAAATTCAGATGTGTACTTCCTTAATGTCAGAGCATAGTAGTACTGAGAAAGTAACTTTTTTGTCTTGATGAACTGAGGCATGAAACAACTTTAAACCTAGTCATATTCATCTGGGAAGTTAACCAAATGTGTTTGCATTAGGTTTGCAGTCAGGACTTTTGAGTACAATTGAAATGTATACTACTTTTATGTCAAAGCATTCTATTCACTGTGAAATCAACTTTTTTGTCTTTATGTGCACAGGTATGTAACCACTTTCAGACATCTCAGAATCATGTGGGAAGTTAACCTAAGGTGTTTCCATTAGGTTTGCAGTAAGTGCTTTGTAGTAAAATTGAAATGTACACTATTTGTATTGTCTAAGCATTGCATTCACTGAGATAACAACTTTTTTCTGTTGATGTGTACAGCCATGAAACAACTTTCAAACTACTCATAATCATGTGGAAAGTTAACCTAAAGTGTTTCCATTAGGTTTGCAGTAAGTACTTTGTTGTAAAATTGAAATGTATACTACTTTTATGTCAAAGCATTCTATTCACTGTGAAATCAACTTTTTTGTCTTTATGTGCACAAGTATGAAACAACTTTCAGACATCTCAGAATCATGTGGGAAGTTAACCTAAGGTGTTTCCATTAGGTTTGCAGTAAGTGCTTTGGTGTAAAATTGAAATGAATACTATTTGTATTGTCTAAGCATTGCATGCACTGAGATTACAACTTTTTTGTGTTGATGTGTGCAGCCATAAAACAACTTTCAAACTACTCATAATCATGTGGAAAGTTAACCTAAAGTGTTTCCATTAGGTTTTGCAGTAAGTACTTTGTTGTAAAATTGAAATGTTTACTACTTTTATGTCAAAGCATTCTATTCACCGTGAAATCAACTTTTTTTGTCTTTATGTGTACAGCCATGAAACAACTTTCAAACTACTCATAATCATGTGGAAAGTTAACCTAAGGTGTTTCCATTAGGTCTGCAGTAAATGCTTTGGTGTAAAATTGAAATGTATACTATTTGTATTGTCTAAGCATTGCATTCACTGAGATAACAACTTTTTTCTGTTGATGTGTACAGCCATGAAACAACTTTCAAACTACTCATAATCATGTGGAAAGTTAACCTAAGGTGTTTCCATTAGGTCTGCAGTAAATGCTTTGGTGTAAAATTGAAATGTATACTATTTGTATTGTAAAAGCATTGCATGCACTGAGAAAACAACTTTTTTGTCTTGATGTGCACAGGTATGAAACAACTTTCAGACATCTCAGAATCATGTGGGAAGTTAATCTAAGTTGTTTCTATTAGGTTTGCAGTAAGTGCTTTGGTGTAAAATTGAAATGTATTCTATTTGTATTGTCTGAGCATTGCATGCACTGAGATAACCAACTTTTTTGTGTTGATGTGTACAGCCATGAAACAACTTTCAAACTACTCATAATCATGTGGGAAGTTAACCTAAGGTGTTTCCATTAGTTTGCAGTAAGTACTTTGGTGTAAAATTCAGATGTGTACTTCCTTAATGTCAGAGCATAGTAGTACTGAGAAAGTAACTTTTTTGTCTTGATGAACTGAGGCATGAAACAACTTTAAACCTAGTCATATTCATCTGGGAAGTTAACCAAATGTGTTTGCATTAGGTTTGCAGTCAGGACTTTTGAGTACAATTGAAATGTATACTACTTTTATGTCAAAGCATTCTATTCACTGTGAAATCAACTTTTTTGTCTTTATGTGCACAGGTATGTAACAACTTTCAGACATCTCAGAATCATGTGGGAAGTTAACCTAAGGTGTTTCCATTAGGTTTGCAGTAAGTGCTTTGTAGTAAAATTGAAATGTACACTATTTGTATTGTCTAAGCATTGCATTCACTGAGATAACAACTTTTTTCTGTTGATGTGTACAGCCATGAAACAACTTTCAAACTACTCATAATCAGTGGAAAGTTAACCTAAGGTGTTTCCATTAGGTTGCAGTAAGTGCTTTGGTGTAAAATTGAAATGTATACTATTTGTATTGTAAAGGCATTGCATGCACTGAGAAAACAACTTTTTTGTCTTGATGTGCACAGGTATGAAACAACTTTCAGACATCTCAGAATCATGTGGGAAGTTAATCTAAGTTGTTTCCATTAGGTTTGCAGTAAGTGCTTTGGTGTAAAATTGAAATGTATACTATTTGTATTGTCTAAGCATTGCATGCACTGAGATAACAACTTTTTTGTGTTGATGTGTACAGCCATGAAACAACTTTCAAACTACTCATAATCATGTGGAAAGTTAACCTAAAGTGTTTCCATTAGGTTTGCAGTAAGTACTTTGTTGTAAAATTGAAATGTATACTACTTTTATGTCAAAGCATTCTATTCACTGTGAAATCAACTTTTTTGTCTTTATGTGCACAAGTATGAAACAACTTTCAGACATCTCAGAATCATGTGGGAAGTTAACCTAAGGTGTTTCCATTAGGTTTGCAGTAAGTACTTTGGTGTAAAATTGAAATGTATACTATTTGTATTGTCTAAGCATTGCATGCACTGAGATAACAACTTTTTTGTGTTGATGTGTACAGCCATGAAACAACTTTCAAACTACTCATAATCATGTGGGAAGTTAACCTAAGGTGTTTCCATTAGTTTGCAGTAAGTACTTTGGTGTAAAATTCAGATGTGTACTTCCTTAATGTCAGAGCATAGTAGTACTGAGAAAGTAACTTTTTTGTCTTGATGAACTGAGGCATGAAACAACTTTAAACCTAGTCATATTCATCTGGGAAGTTAACCAAATGTGTTTGCATTTAGGTTTGCAGTCAGGACTTTTGAGTACAATTGAAATGTATACTACTTTTATGTCAAAGCATTCTATTCACTGTGAAATCAACTTTTTTGTCTTTATGTGCACAGGTATGTAACAACTTTCAGACATCTCAGAATCATGTGGGAAGTTAACCTAAGGTGTTTCCATTAGGTTTGCAGTAAGTGCTTTGTAGTAAAATTGAAATGTACACTATTTGTATTGTCTAAGCATTGCATTCACTGAGATAACAACTTTTTTCTGTTGATGTGTAAAGCCATGAAACAACTTTCAAACTACTCATAATCATGTGGAAAGTTAACCTAAGGTGTTTCCATTAGGTTTGCAGTAAGTGCTTTGTTGTAAATTGAAATGTTTACTACTTTTATGTCAAAGCATTCTATTCACCGTGAAATCAACTTTTTTGTCTTTATGTGTACAGCCATGAAACAACTTTCAAACTACTCATAATCATGTGGAAAGTTAACCTAAGGTGTTTCCATTAGGTCTGCAGTAAATGCTTTGGTGTAAAATTGAAATGTATACTATTTGTATTGTCTAAGCATTGCATTCACTGAGATAACAACTTTTTTCTGTTGATGTGTACAGCCATGAAACAACTTTCAAACTACTCATAATCATGTGGAAAGTTAACCTAAGGTGTTTCCATTAGGTCTGCAGTAAATGCTTTGGTGTAAATTGAAATGTATACTATTTGTATTGTAAAAGCAATTGCATGCACTGAGAAAACAACTTTTTTGTCTTGATGTGCACAGGTATGAAACAACTTTCAGACATCTCAGAATCATGTGGGAAGTTAATCTAAGTTGTTTCCATTAGTTTTGCAGTAAGTGCTTTGGTGTAAAATTGAAATGTATTCTATTTGTATTGTCTGAGCATTGCATGCACTGAGATAACAACTTTTTTGTGTTGATGTGTACAGCCATGAAACAACTTTCAAACTACTCATAATCATGTGGGAAGTTAACCTAAGGTGTTTCCATTAGTTTGCAGTAAGTACTTTGGTGTAAAATTCAGATGTGTACTTCCTTAATGTCAGAGCATAGTAGTACTGAGAAAGTAACTTTTTTGTCTTGATGAACTGAGGCATGAAACAACTTTAAACCTAGTCATATTCATCTGGGAAGTTAACCAAATGTGTTTGCATTAGGTTTGCAGTCAGGACTTTTGAGTACAATTGAAATGTATACTACTTTTATGTCAAAGCATTCTATTCACTGTGAAATCAACTTTTTTGTCTTTATGTGCACAGGTATGTAACCACTTTCAGACATCTCAGAATCATGTGGGAAGTTAACCTAAGGTGTTTCCATTAGGTTTGCAGTAAGTGCTTTGTAGTAAAATTGAAATGTACACTATTTGTATTGTCTAAGCATTGCATTCACTGAGATAACAACTTTTTTCTGTTGATGTGTACAGCCATGAAACAACTTTCAAACTACTCATAATCATGTGGAAAGTTAACCTAAAGTGTTTCCATTAGGTTTGCAGTAAGTACTTTGTTGTAAAATTGAAATGTATACTACTTTTATGTCAAAGCATTCTATTCACTGTGAAATCAACTTTTTTGTCTTTATGTGCACAAGTATGAAACAACTTTCAGACATCTCAGAATCATGTGGGAAGTTAACCTAAGGTGTTTCCATTAGGTTTGCAGTAAGTGCTTTGGTGTAAAATTGAAATGAATACTATTTGTATTGTCTAAGCATTGCATGCACTGAGATTACAACTTTTTTGTGTTGATGTGTGCAGCCATAAAACAACTTTCAAACTACTCATAATCATGTGGAAAGTTAACCTAAAGTGTTTCCATTAGGTTTGCAGTAAGTACTTTGTTGTAAAATTGAAATGTTTACTACTTTTATGTCAAAGCATTCTATTCACCGTGAAATCAACTTTTTTGTCTTTATGTGTACAGCCATGAAACAACTTTCAAACTACTCATAATCATGTGGAAAGTTAACCTAAGGTGTTTCCATTAGGTCTGCAGTAAATGCTTTGGTGTAAAATTGAAATGTATACTATTTGTATTGTCTAAGCATTGCATTCACTGAGATAACAACTTTTTTCTGTTGATGTGTACAGCCATGAAACAACTTTCAAACTACTCATAATCATGTGGAAAGTTAACCTAAGGTGTTTCCATTAGGTCTGCAGTAAATGCTTTGGTGTAAAATTGAAATGTATACTATTTGTATTGTAAAAGCATTGCATGCACTGAGAAAACAACTTTTTTGTCTTGATGTGCACAGGTATGAAACAACTTTCAGACATCTCAGAATCATGTGGGAAGTTAATCTAAGTTGTTTCTATTAGGTTTGCAGTAAGTGCTTTGGTGTAAAATTGAAATGTATTCTATTTGTATTGTCTGAGCATTGCATGCACTGAGATAACAACTTTTTTGTGTTGATGTGTACAGCCATGAAACAACTTTCAAACTACTCATAATCATGTGGGAAGTTAACCTAAGGTGTTTCCATTAGTTTGCAGTAAGTACTTTGGTGTAAAATTCAGATGTGTACTTCCTTAATGTCAGAGCATAGTAGTACTGAGAAAGTAACTTTTTTGTCTTGATGAACTGAGGCATGAAACAACTTTAAACCTAGTCATATTCATCTGGGAAGTTAACCAAATGTGTTTGCATTAGGTTTGCAGTCAGGACTTTTGAGTACAATTGAAATGTATACTACTTTTATGTCAAAGCATTCTAATCACTGTGAAATCAACTTTTTTGTCTTTATGTGCACAGGTATGTAACAACTTTCAGACATCTCAGAATCATGTGGGAAGTTAACCTAAGGTGTTTCCATTAGGTTTGCAGTAAGTGCTTTGTAGTAAAATTGAAATGTACACTATTTGTATTGTCTAAGCATTGCATTCACTGAGATAACAACTTTTTTCTGTTGATGTGTACAGCCATGAAACAACTTTCAAACTACTCATAATCAGTGGAAAGTTAACCTAAGGTGTTTCCATTAGGTTTGCAGTAAGTGCTTTGGTGTAAAATTGAAATGTATACTATTTGTATTGTAAAAGCATTGCATGCACTGAGAAAACAACTTTTTTGTCTTGATGTGCACAGGTATGAAACAACTTTCAGACATCTCAGAATCATGTGGGAAGTTAATCTAAGTTGTTTCCATTAGGTTTGCAGTAAGTGCTTTGGTGTAAAATTGAAATGTATACTATTTGTATTGTCTAAGCATTGCATGCACTGAGATAACAACTTTTTTGTGTTGATGTGTACAGCCATGAAACAACTTTCAAACTACTCATAATCATGTGGGAAGTTAACCTAAGGTGTTTCCATTAGTTTGCAGTAAGTACTTTGGTGTAAAATTCAGATGTGTACTTCCTTAATGTCAGAGCATAGTAGTACTGAGAAAGTAACTTTTTTGTCTTGATGAACTGAGGCATGAAACAACTTTAACCCTAGTCATATTCATCTGGGAAGTTAACCAAATGTGTTTGCATTAGGTTTGCAGTCAGGACTTTTGAGTACAATTGAAATGTATACTACTTTTATGTCAAAGCATTCTATTCACTGTGAAATCAACTTTTTTGTCTTTATGTGCACAGGTATGTAACAACTTTCAGACATCTCAGAATCATGTGGGAAGTTAACCTAAGGTGTTTCCATTAGGTTTGCAGTAAGTGCTTTGTAGTAAAATTGAAATGTACACTATTTGTATTGTCTAAGCATTGCATTCACTGAGATAACAACTTTTTTCTGTTGATGTGTACAGCCATGAAACAACTTTCAAACTACTCATAATCATGTCGAAAGTTAACCTAAGGTGTTTCCATTAGGTTTGCAGTAAGTGCTTTGTTGTAAAATTGAAATGTTTACTACTTTTATGTCAAAGCATTCTATTCACCGTGAAATCAACTTTTTTGTCTTTATGTGTACAGCCATGAAACAACTTTCAAACTACTCATAATCATGTGGAAAGTTAACCTAAGGTGTTTCCATTAGGTCTGCAGTAAATGCTTTGGTGTAAAATTGAAATGTATACTATTTGTATTGTCTAAGCATTGCATTCACTGAGATAACAACTTTTTTCTGTTGATGTGTACAGCCATGAAACAACTTTCAAACTGCTCATAATCATGTGGAAAGTTAACCTAAGGTGTTTCCATTAGGTCTGCAGTAAATGCTTTGGTGTAAAATTGAAATGTATACTATTTGTATTGTAAAAGCATTGCATGCACTGAGAAAACAACTTTTTTGTCTTGATGTGCACAGGTATGAAACAACTTTCAGACATCTCAGAATCATGTGGGAAGTTAATCTAAGTTGTTTCTATTAGGTTTGCAGTAAGTGCTTTGGTGTAAAATTGAAATGTATTCTATTTGTATTGTCTGAGCATTGCATGCACTGAGATAACAACTTTTTTGTGTTGATGTGTACAGCCATGAAACAACTTTCAAACTACTCATAATCATGTGGGAAGTTAACCTAAGGTGTTTCCATTAGTTTGCAGTAAGTACTTTGGTGTAAAATTCAGATGTGTACTTCCTTAATGTCAGAGCATAGTAGTACTGAGAAAGTAACTTTTTTGTCTTGATGAACTGAGGCATGAAACAACTTTAAACCTAGTCATATTCATCTGGGAAGTTAACCAAATGTGTTTGCATTAGGTTTGCAGTCAGGACTTTTGAGTACAATTGAAATGTATACTACTTTTATGTCAAAGCATTCTATTCACTGTGAAATCAACTTTTTTGTCTTTATGTGCACAGGTATGTAACAACTTTCAGACATCTCAGAATCATGTGGGAAGTTAAGCTAAGGTGTTTCCATTAGGTTTGCAGTAAGTGCTTTGTAGTAAAATTGAAATGTACACTATTTGTATTGTCTAAGCATTGCATTCACTGAGATAACAACTTTTTTCTGTTGATGTGTACAGCCATGAAACAACTTTCAAACTACTCATAATCAGTGGAAAGTTAACCTAAGGTGTTTCCATTAGGTTTGCAGTAAGTGCTTTGGTGTAAAATTGAAATGTATACTATTTGTATTGTAAAAGCATTGCATGCACTGAGAAAACAACTTTTTTGTCTTGATGTGCACAGGTATGAAACAACTTTCAGACATCTCAGAATTATGTGGGAAGTTAATCTAAGTTGTTTCCATTAGGTTTGCAGTAAGTGCTTTGGTGTAAAATTGAAATGTATACTATTTGTATTGTCTAAGCATTGCATGCACTGAGATAACAACTTTTTTGTGTTGATGTGTACAGCCATGAAACAACTTTCAAACTACTCATAATCATGTGGGAAGTTAACCTAAGGTGTTTCCATTAGTTTGCAGTAAGTACTTTGGTGTAAAATTCAGATGTGTACTTCCTTAATGTCAGAGCATAGTAGTACTGAGAAAGTAACTTTTTTGTCTTGATGAACTGAGGCATGAAACAACTTTAAACCTAGTCATATTCATCTGGGAAGTTAACCAAATGTGTTTGCATTAGGTTTGCAGTCAGGACTTTTGAGTACAATTGAAATGTATACTACTTTTATGTCAAAGCATTCTATTCACTGTGAAATCAACTTTTTTGTCTTTATGTGCACAGGTATGTAACAACTTTCAGACATCTCAGAATCATGTGGGAAGTTAACCTAAAGTGTTTCCATTAGGTTTGCAGTAAGTGCTTTGGTGTAAAATTGAAATGTACACTATTTGTATTGTCTAAGCATTGCATGCACTGAGATAACAACTTTTTTGTGTTGATGTGTACAGCCATGAAACAACTTTCAAACTACTCATAATCATGTGGAAAGTTAACCTAAAGTGTTTCCATTAGGTTTGCAGTAAGTACTTTGTTGTAAAATTGAAATGTATACTACTTTTATGTCAAAGCATTCTATTCACTGTGAAATCAACTTTTTTGTCTTTATGTGCACAAGTATGAAACAACTTTCAGACATCTCAGAATCATGTGGGAAGTTAACCTAAGGTGTTTCCATTAGGTTTGCAGTAAGTGCTTTGGTGTAAAATTGAAATGTATACTATTTGTATTGTCTAAGCATTGCATGCACTGAGATAACAACTTTTTTGTGTTGATGTGTACAGCCATGAAACAACTTTCAAACTACTCATAATCATGTGGGAAGTTAACCTAAGGTGTTTCCATTAGGTTTGCAGTAAGTACTTTGGTGTAAAATTCAGATGTGTACTTCCTTAATGTCAGAGCATAGTAGTACTGAGAAAGTAACTTTTTTGTCTTGATGAACTGAGGCATGAAACAACTTTAAACCTAGTCATATTCATCTGGGAAGTTAACCAAATGTGTTTGCATTAGGTTTGCAGTCAGGACTTTTGAGTACAATTGAAATGTATACTACTTTTATGTCAAAGCATTCTATTCACTGTGAAATCAACTTTTTTGTCTTTATGTGCACAGGTATGTAACAACTTTCAGACATCTCAGAATCATGTGGGAAGTTAACCTAAGGTGTTTCCATTAGGTTTGCAGTAAGTGCTTTGTAGTAAAATTGAAATGTACACTATTTGTATTGTCTAAGCATTGCATTCACTGAGATAACAACTTTTTTCTGTTGATGTGTACAGCCATGAAACAACTTTCAAACTACTCATAATCAGTGGAAAGTTAACCTAAGGTGTTTCCATTAGGTTTGCAGTAAGTGCTTTGGTGTAAAATTGAAATGTATACTATTTGTATTGTAAAAGCATTGCATGCACTGAGAAAACAACTTTTTTGTCTTGATGTGCACAGGTATGAAACAACTTTCAGACATCTCAGAATTATGTGGGAAGTTAATCTAAGTTGTTTCCATTAGGTTTGCAGTAAGTGCTTTGGTGTAAAATTGAAATGTATACTATTTGTATTGTCTAAGCATTGCATGCACTGAGATAACAACTTTTTTGTGTTGATGTGTACAGCCATGAAACAACTTTCAAACTACTCATAATCATGTGGGAAGTTAACCTAAGGTGTTTCCATTAGTTTGCAGTAAGTACTTTGGTGTAAAATTCAGATGTGTACTTCCTTAATGTCAGAGCATAGTAGTACTGAGAAAGTAACTTTTTTGTCTCGATGAACTGAGGCATGAAACAACTTTAAACCTAGTCATATTCATCTGGGAAGTTAACCAAATGTGTTTGCATTAGGTTTGCAGTCAGGACTTTTGAGTACAATTGAAATGTATACTACTTTTATGTCAAAGCATTCTATTCACTGTGAAATCAACTTTTTTGTCTTTATGTGCACAGGTATGTAACAACTTTCAGACATCTCAGAATCATGTGGGAAGTTAACCTAAAGTGTTTCCATTAGGTTTGCAGTAAGTGCTTTGGTGTAAAATTGAAATGTACACTATTTGTATTGTCTAAGCATTGCATGCACTGAGATAACAACTTTTTTGTGTTGATGTGTACAGCCATGAAACAACTTTCAAACTACTCATAATCATGTGGAAAGTTAACCTAAAGTGTTTCCATTAGGTTTGCAGTAAGTACTTTGTTGTAAAATTGAAATGTATACTACTTTTATGTCAAAGCATTCTATTCACTGTGAAATCAACTTTTTTGTCTTTATGTGCACAAGTATGAAACAACTTTCAGACATCTCAGAATCATGTGGGAAGTTAACCTAAGGTGTTTCCATTAGGTTTGCAGTAAGTGCTTTGGTGTAAAATTGAAATGTATACTATTTGTATTGTCTAAGCATTGCATGCACTGAGATAACAACTTTTTTGTGTTGATGTGTACAGCCATGAAACAACTTTCAAACTACTCATAATCATGTGGGAAGTTAACCTAAGGTGTTTCCATTAGGTTTGCAGTAAGTACTTTGGTGTAAAATTCAGATGTGTACTTCCTTAATGTCAGAGCATAGTAGTACTGAGAAAGTAACTTTTTTGTCTTGATGAACTGAGGCATGAAACAACTTTAAACCTAGTCATATTCATCTGGGAAGTTAACCAAATGTGTTTGCATTAGGTTTGCAGTCAGGACTTTTGAGTACAATTGAAATGTATACTACTTTTATGTCAAAGCATTCTATTCACTGTGAAATCAACTTTTTTGTCTTTATGTGCACAGGTATGTAACAACTTTCAGACATCTCAGAATCATGTGGGAAGTTAACCTAAGGTGTTTCCATTAGGTTTGCAGTAAGTGCTTTGTAGTAAAATTGAAATGTACACTATTTGTATTGTCTAAGCATTGCATTCACTGAGATAACAACTTTTTTCTGTTGATGTGTACAGCCATGAAACAACTTTCAAACTACTCATAATCATGTGGAAAGTTAACCTAAGGTGTGTCCATTAGGTTTGCAGTAAGTGCTTTGGTGTAAAATTGAAATGTATACTATTTGTATTGTAAAAGCATTGCATGCACTGAGAAAACAACTTTTTTGTCTTGATGTGCACAGGTATGAAACAACTTTCAGACATCTCAGAATCATGTGGGAATTAATCTAAGTTGTTTCCATTAGGTTTGCAGTAAGTGCTTTGGTGTAAAATTGAAATGTATACTATTTGTATTGTCTAAGCATTGCATGCACTGAGATAACAACTTTTTTGTGTTGATGTGTACAGCCATGAAACAACTTTCAAACTACTCATAATCATGTGGGAAGTTAACCTAAGGTGTTTCCATTAGTTTGCAGTAAGTACTTTGGTGTAAAATTCAGATGTGTACTTCCTTAATGTCAGAGCATAGTAGTACTGAGAAAGTAACTTTTTTGTCTTGATGAACTGAGGCATGAAACAACTTTAAACCTAGTCATATTCATCTGGGAAGTTAACCAAATGTGTTTGCATTAGGTTTGCAGTCAGGACTTTTGAGTACAATTGAAATGTATACTACTTTTATGTCAAAGCATTCTATTCACTGTGAAATCAACTTTTTTGTCTTCATGTGCACAGGTATGTAACAACTTTCAGACATCTCAGAATCATGTGGGAAGTTAACCTAAAGTGTTTCCATTAGGTTTGCAGTAAGTGCTTTGGTGTAAAATTGAAATGTACACTATTTGTATTGTCTAAGCATTGCATGCACTGAGATAACAACTTTTTTGTGTTGATGTGTACAGCCATGAAACAACTTTCAAACTACTCATAATCATGTGGAAAGTTAACCTAAAGTGTTTCCATTAGGTTTGCAGTAAGTACTTTGTTGTAAAATTGAAATGTATACTACTTTTATGTCAAAGCATTCTATTCACTGTGAAATCAACTTTTTTGTCTTTATGTGCACAAGTATGAAACAACTTTCAGACATCTCAGAATCATGTGGGAAGTTAACCTAAGGTGTTTCCATTAGGTTTGCAGTAAGTGCTTTGGTGTAAAATTGAAATGTATACTATTTGTATTGTCTAAGCATTGCATGCACTGAGATAACAACTTTTTTGTGTTGATGTGTACAGCCATGAAACAACTTTCAAACTACTCATAATCATGTGGGAAGTTAACCTAAGGTGTTTCCATTAGTTTGCAGTAAGTACTTTGGTGTAAAATTCAGATGTGTACTTCCTTAATGTCAGAGCATAGTAGTACTGAGAAAGTAACTTTTTTGTCTCGATGAACTGAGGCATGAAACAACTTTAAACCTAGTCATATTCATCTGGGAAGTTAACCAAATGTGTTTGCATTAGGTTTGCAGTCAGGACTTTTGAGTACAATTGAAATGTATACTACTTTTATGTCAAAGCATTCTATTCACTGTGAAATCAACTTTTTTGTCTTTATGTGCACAGGTATGTAACAACTTTCAGACATCTCAGAATCATGTGGGAAGTTAACCTAAAGTGTTTCCATTAGGTTTGCAGTAAGTGCTTTGGTGTAAAATTGAAATGTACACTATTTGTATTGTCTAAGCATTGCATGCACTGAGATAACAACTTTTTTGTGTTGATGTGTACAGCCATGAAACAACTTTCAAACTACTCATAATCATGTGGAAAGTTAACCTAAAGTGTTTCCATTAGGTTTGCAGTAAGTACTTTGTTGTAAAATTGAAATGTATACTACTTTTATGTCAAAGCATTCTATTCACTGTGAAATCAACTTTTTTGTCTTTATGTGCACAAGTATGAAACAACTTTCAGACATCTCAGAATCATGTGGGAAGTTAACCTAAGGTGTTTCCATTAGGTTTGCAGTAAGTGCTTTGGTGTAAAATTGAAATGTATACTATTTGTATTGTCTAAGCATTGCATGCACTGAGATAACAACTTTTTTGTGTTGATGTGTACAGCCATGAAACAACTTTCAAACTACTCATAATCATGTGGGAAGTTAACCTAAGGTGTTTCCATTAGTTTGCAGTAAGTACTTTGGTGTAAAATTCAGATGTGTACTTCCTTAATGTCAGAGCATAGTAGTACTGAGAAAGTAACTTTTTTGTCTTGATGAACTGAGGCATGAAACAACTTTAAACCTAGTCATATTCATCTGGGAAGTTAACCAAATGTGTTTGCATTAGGTTTGCAGTCAGGACTTTTGAGTACAATTGAAATGTATACTACTTTTATGTCAAAGCATTCTATTCACTGTGAAATCAACTTTTTTGTCTTTATGTGCACAGGTATGTAACAACTTTCAGACATCTCAGAATCATGTGGGAAGTTAACCTAAAGTGTTTCCATTAGGTTTGTAGTAAGTGCTTTGGTGTAAAATTGAAATGTACACTATTTGTATTGTCTAAGCATTGCATGCACTGAGATAACAACTTTTTTGTGTTGATGTGTACAGCCATGAAACAACTTTCAAACTACTCATAATCATGTGGAAAGTTAACCTAAAGTGTTTCCATTAGGTTTGCAGTAAGTACTTTGTTGTAAAATTGAAATGTATACTACTTTTATGTCAAAGCATTCTATTCACTGTGAAATCAACTTTTTTGTCTTTATGTGCACAAGTATGAAACAACTTTCAGACATCTCAGAATCATGTGGGAAGTTAACCTAAGGTGTTTCCATTAGGTTTGCAGTAAGTACTTTGGTGTAAAATTCAGATGTGTACTTCCTTAATGTCAGAGCATAGTAGTACTGAGAAAGTAACTTTTTTGTCTTGATGAACTGAGGCATGAAACAACTTTAAACCTAGTCATATTCATCTGGGAAGTTAACCAAATGTGTTTGCATTAGGTTTGCAGTCAGGACTTTTGAGTACAATTGAAATGTATACTACTTTTATGTCAAAGCATTCTATTCACTGTGAAATCAACTTTTTTGTCTTTATGTGCACAGGTATGTAACAACTTTCAGACATCTCAGAATCATGTGGGAAGTTAACCTAAGGTGTTTCCATTAGGTTTGCAGTAAGTGCTTTGTAGTAAAATTGAAATGTACACTATTTGTATTGTCTAAGCATTGCATTCACTGAGATAACAACTTTTTTCTGTTGATGTGTACAGCCATGAAACAACTTTCAAACTACTCATAATCATGTGGAAAGTTAACCTAAGGTGTGTCCATTAGGTTTGCAGTAAGTGCTTTGGTGTAAAATTGAAATGTATACTATTTGTATTGTAAAAGCATTGCATGCACTGAGAAAACAACTTTTTTGTCTTGATGTGCACAGGTATGAAACAACTTTCAGACATCTCAGAATCATGTGGGAAGTTAATCTAAGTTGTTTCCATTAGGTTTGCAGTAAGTGCTTTGGTGTAAAATTGAAATGTATACTATTTGTATTGTCTAAGCATTGCATGCACTGAGATAACAACTTTTTTGTGTTGATGTGTACAGCCATGAAACAACTTTCAAACTACTCATAATCATGTGGGAAGTTAACCTAAGGTGTTTCCATTAGTTTGCAGTAAGTACTTTGGTGTAAAATTCAGATGTGTACTTCCTTAATGTCAGAGCATAGTAGTACTGAGAAAGTAACTTTTTTGTCTTGATGAACTGAGGCATGAAACAACTTTAAACCTAGTCATATTCATCTGGGAAGTTAACCAAATGTGTTTGCATTAGGTTTGCAGTCAGGACTTTTGAGTACAATTGAAATGTATACTACTTTTATGTCAAAGCATTCTATTCACTGTGAAATCAACTTTTTTGTCTTTATGTGCACAGGTATGTAACAACTTTCAGACATCTCAGAATCATGTGGGAAGTTAACCTAAAGTGTTTCCATTAGGTTTGCAGTAAGTGCTTTGGTGTAAAATTGAAATGTACACTATTTGTATTGTCTAAGCATTGCATGCACTGAGATAACAACTTTTTTGTGTTGATGTGTACAGCCATGAAACAACTTTCAAACTACTCATAATCATGTGGAAAGTTAACCTAAAGTGTTTCCATTAGGTTTGCAGTAAGTACTTTGTTGTAAAATTGAAATGTATACTACTTTTATGTCAAAGCATTCTATTCACTGTGAAATCAACTTTTTTGTCTTTATGTGCACAAGTATGAAACAACTTTCAGACATCTCAGAATCATGTGGGAAGTTAACCTAAGGTGTTTCCATTAGGTTTGCAGTAAGTGCTTTGGTGTAAAATTGAAATGTATACTATTTGTATTGTCTAAGCATTGCATGCACTGAGATAACAACTTTTTTGTGTTGATGTGTACAGCCATGAAACAACTTTCAAACTACTCATAATCATGTGGGAAGTTAACCTAAGGTGTTTCCATTAGTTTGCAGTAAGTACTTTGGTGTAAAATTCAGATGTGTACTTCCTTAATGTCAGAGCATAGTAGTACTGAGAAAGTAACTTTTTTGTCTTGATGAACTGAGGCATGAAACAACTTTAAACCTAGTCATATTCATCTGGGAAGTTAACCAAATGTGTTTGCATTAGGTTTGCAGTCAGGACTTTTGAGTACAATTGAAATGTATACTACTTTTATGTCAAAGCATTCTATTCACTGTGAAATCAACTTTTTTGTCTTTATGTGCACAGGTATGTAACAACTTTCAGACATCTCAGAATCATGTGGGAAGTTAACCTAAGGTGTTTCCATTAGGTTTGCAGTAAGTGCTTTGTAGTAAAATTGAAATGTACACTATTTGTATTGTCTAAGCATTGCATTCACTGAGATAACAACTTTTTTCTGTTGATGTGTACAGCCATGAAACAACTTTCAAACTACTCATAATCATGTGGAAAGTTAACCTAAGGTGTTTCCATTAGGTTTGCAGTAAGTGCTTTGTTGTAAAATTGAAATGTTTACTACTTTTATGTCAAAGCATTCTATTCACCGTGAAATCAACTTTTTTGTCTTTATGTGTACAGCCATGAAACAACTTTCAAACTACTCATAATCATGTGGAAAGTTAACCTAAGGTGTTTCCATTAGGTCTGCAGTAAATGCTTTGGTGTAAAATTGAAATGTATACTATTTGTATTGTCTAAGCATTGCATTCACTGAGATAACAACTTTTTTCTGTTGATGTGTACAGCCATGAAACAACTTTCAAACTACTCATAATCATGTGGAAAGTTAACCTAAGGTGTTTCCATTAGGTCTGCAGTAAATGCTTTGGTGTAAAATTGAAATGTATACTATTTGTATTGTAAAAGCATTGCATGCACTGAGAAAACAACTTTTTTGTCTTGATGTGCACAGGTATGAAACAACTTTCAGACATCTCAGAATCATGTGGGAAGTTAATCTAAGTTGTTTCCATTAGTTTTGCAGTAAGTGCTTTGGTGTAAAATTGAAATGTATTCTATTTGTATTGTCTGAGCATTGCATGCACTGAGATAACAACTTTTTTGTGTTGATGTGTACAGCCATGAAACAACTTTCAAACTACTCATAATCATGTGGGAAGTTAACCTAAGGTGTTTCCATTAGTTTGCAGTAAGTACTTTGGTGTAAAATTCAGATGTGTACTTCCTTAATGTCAGAGCATAGTAGTACTGAGAAAGTAACTTTTTTGTCTTGATGAACTGAGGCATGAAACAACTTTAAACCTAGTCATATTCATCTGGGAAGTTAACCAAATGTGTTTGCATTAGGTTTGCAGTCAGGACTTTTGAGTACAATTGAAATGTATACTACTTTTATGTCAAAGCATTCTATTCACTGTGAAATCAACTTTTTTGTCTTTATGTGCACAGGTATGTAACAACTTTCAGACATCTCAGAATCATGTGGGAAGTTAACCTAAAGTGTTTCCATTAGGTTTGCAGTAAGTGCTTTGGTGTAAAATTGAAATGTACACTATTTGTATTGTCTAAGCATTGCATGCACTGAGATAACAACTTTTTTGTGTTGATGTGTACAGCCATGAAACAACTTTCAAACTACTCATAATCATGTGGAAAGTTAACCTAAAGTGTTTCCATTAGGTTTGCAGTAAGTACTTTGTTGTAAAATTGAAATGTATACTACTTTTATGTCAAAGCATTCTATTCACTGTGAAATCAACTTTTTTGTCTTTATGTGCACAAGTATGAAACAACTTTCAGACATCTCAGAATCATGTGGGAAGTTAACCTAAGGTGTTTCCATTAGGTTTGCAGTAAGTGCTTTGGTGTAAAATTGAAATGTATACTATTTGTATTGTCTAAGCATTGCATGCACTGAGATAACAACTTTTTTGTGTTGATGTGTACAGCCATGAAACAACTTTCAAACTACTCATAATCATGTGGGAAGTTAACCTAAGGTGTTTCCATTAGGTTTGCAGTAAGTACTTTGGTGTAAAATTCAGATGTGTACTTCCTTAATGTCAGAGCATAGTAGTACTGAGAAAGTAACTTTTTTGTCTTGATGAACTGAGGCATGAAACAACTTTAAACCTAGTCATATTCATCTGGGAAGTTAACCAAATGTGTTTGCATTAGGTTTGCAGTCAGGACTTTTGAGTACAATTGAAATGTATACTACTTTTATGTCAAAGCATTCTATTCACTGTGAAATCAACTTTTTTGTCTTTATGTGCACAGGTATGTAACAACTTTCAGACATCTCAGAATCATGTGGGAAGTTAACCTAAGGTGTTTCCATTAGGTTTGCAGTAAGTGCTTTGTAGTAAAATTGAAATGTACACTATTTGTATTGTCTAAGCATTGCATTCACTGAGATAACAACTTTTTTCTGTTGATGTGTACAGCCATGAAACAACTTTCAAACTACTCATAATCATGTGGAAAGTTAACCTAAGGTGTGTCCATTAGGTTTGCAGTAAGTGCTTTGGTGTAAAATTGAAATGTATACTATTTGTATTGTAAAAGCATTGCATGCACTGAGAAAACAACTTTTTTGTCTTGATGTGCACAGGTATGAAACAACTTTCAGACATCTCAGAATCATGTGGGAATTAATCTAAGTTGTTTCCATTAGGTTTGCAGTAAGTGCTTTGGTGTAAAATTGAAATGTATACTATTTGTATTGTCTAAGCATTGCATGCACTGAGATAACAACTTTTTTGTGTTGATGTGTACAGCCATGAAACAACTTTCAAACTACTCATAATCATGTGGGAAGTTAACCTAAGGTGTTTCCATTAGTTTGCAGTAAGTACTTTGGTGTAAAATTCAGATGTGTACTTCCTTAATGTCAGAGCATAGTAGTACTGAGAAAGTAACTTTTTTGTCTTGATGAACTGAGGCATGAAACAACTTTAAACCTAGTCATATTCATCTGGGAAGTTAACCAAATGTGTTTGCATTAGGTTTGCAGTCAGGACTTTTGAGTACAATTGAAATGTATACTACTTTTATGTCAAAGCATTCTATTCACTGTGAAATCAACTTTTTTGTCTTTATGTGCACAGGTATGTAACAACTTTCAGACATCTCAGAATCATGTGGGAAGTTAACCTAAAGTGTTTCCATTAGGTTTGCAGTAAGTGCTTTGGTGTAAAATTGAAATGTACACTATTTGTATTGTCTAAGCATTGCATGCACTGAGATAACAACTTTTTTGTGTTGATGTGTACAGCCATGAAACAACTTTCAAACTACTCATAATCATGTGGAAAGTTAACCTAAAGTGTTTCCATTAGGTTTGCAGTAAGTACTTTGTTGTAAAATTGAAATGTATACTACTTTTATGTCAAAGCATTCTATTCACTGTGAAATCAACTTTTTTGTCTTTATGTGCACAAGTATGAAACAACTTTCAGACATCTCAGAATCATGTGGGAAGTTAACCTAAGGTGTTTCCATTAGGTTTGCAGTAAGTGCTTTGGTGTAAAATTGAAATGTATACTATTTGTATTGTCTAAGCATTGCATGCACTGAGATAACAACTTTTTTGTGTTGATGTGTACAGCCATGAAACAACTTTCAAACTACTCATAATCATGTGGGAAGTTAACCTAAGGTGTTTCCATTAGTTTGCAGTAAGTACTTTGGTGTAAAATTCAGATGTGTACTTCCTTAATGTCAGAGCATAGTAGTACTGAGAAAGTAACTTTTTTGTCTCGATGAACTGAGGCATGAAACAACTTTAAACCTAGTCATATTCATCTGGGAAGTTAACCAAATGTGTTTGCATTAGGTTTGCAGTCAGGACTTTTGAGTACAATTGAAATGTATACTACTTTTATGTCAAAGCATTCTATTCACTGTGAAATCAACTTTTTTGTCTTTATGTGCACAGGTATGTAACAACTTTCAGACATCTCAGAATCATGTGGGAAGTTAACCTAAAGTGTTTCCATTAGGTTTGCAGTAAGTGCTTTGGTGTAAAATTGAAATGTACACTATTTGTATTGTCTAAGCATTGCATGCACTGAGATAACAACTTTTTTGTGTTGATGTGTACAGCCATGAAACAACTTTCAAACTACTCATAATCATGTGGAAAGTTAACCTAAAGTGTTTCCATTAGGTTTGCAGTAAGTACTTTGTTGTAAAATTGAAATGTATACTACTTTTATGTCAAAGCATTCTATTCACTGTGAAATCAACTTTTTTGTCTTTATGTGCACAAGTATGAAACAACTTTCAGACATCTCAGAATCATGTGGGAAGTTAACCTAAGGTGTTTCCATTAGGTTTGCAGTAAGTGCTTTGGTGTAAAATTGAAATGTATACTATTTGTATTGTCTAAGCATTGCATGCACTGAGATAACAACTTTTTTGTGTTGATGTGTACAGCCATGAAACAACTTTCAAACTACTCATAATCATGTGGGAAGTTAACCTAAGGTGTTTCCATTAGTTTGCAGTAAGTACTTTGGTGTAAAATTCAGATGTGTACTTCCTTAATGTCAGAGCATAGTAGTACTGAGAAAGTAACTTTTTTGTCTTGATGAACTGAGGCATGAAACAACTTTAAACCTAGTCATATTCATCTGGGAAGTTAACCAAATGTGTTTGCATTAGGTTTGCAGTCAGGACTTTTGAGTACAATTGAAATGTATACTACTTTTATGTCAAAGCATTCTATTCACTGTGAAATCAACTTTTTTGTCTTTATGTGCACAGGTATGTAACAACTTTCAGACATCTCAGAATCATGTGGGAAGTTAACCTAAAGTGTTTCCATTAGGTTTGTAGTAAGTGCTTTGGTGTAAAATTGAAATGTACACTATTTGTATTGTCTAAGCATTGCATGCACTGAGATAACAACTTTTTTGTGTTGATGTGTACAGCCATGAAACAACTTTCAAACTACTCATAATCATGTGGAAAGTTAACCTAAAGTGTTTCCATTAGGTTTGCAGTAAGTACTTTGTTGTAAAATTGAAATGTATACTACTTTTATGTCAAAGCATTCTATTCACTGTGAAATCAACTTTTTTGTCTTTATGTGCACAAGTATGAAACAACTTTCAGACATCTCAGAATCATGTGGGAAGTTAACCTAAGGTGTTTCCATTAGGTTTGCAGTAAGTACTTTGGTGTAAAATTCAGATGTGTACTTCCTTAATGTCAGAGCATAGTAGTACTGAGAAAGTAACTTTTTTGTCTTGATGAACTGAGGCATGAAACAACTTTAAACCTAGTCATATTCATCTGGGAAGTTAACCAAATGTGTTTGCATTAGGTTTGCAGTCAGGACTTTTGAGTACAATTGAAATGTATACTACTTTTATGTCAAAGCATTCTATTCACTGTGAAATCAACTTTTTTGTCTTTATGTGCACAGGTATGTAACAACTTTCAGACATCTCAGAATCATGTGGGAAGTTAACCTAAGGTGTTTCCATTAGGTTTGCAGTAAGTGCTTTGTAGTAAAATTGAAATGTACACTATTTGTATTGTCTAAGCATTGCATTCACTGAGATAACAACTTTTTTCTGTTGATGTGTACAGCCATGAAACAACTTTCAAACTACTCATAATCATGTGGAAAGTTAACCTAAGGTGTGTCCATTAGGTTTGCAGTAAGTGCTTTGGTGTAAAATTGAAATGTATACTATTTGTATTGTAAAAGCATTGCATGCACTGAGAAAACAACTTTTTTGTCTTGATGTGCACAGGTATGAAACAACTTTCAGACATCTCAGAATCATGTGGGAAGTTAATCTAAGTTGTTTCCATTAGGTTTGCAGTAAGTGCTTTGGTGTAAAATTGAAATGTATACTATTTGTATTGTCTAAGCATTGCATGCACTGAGATAACAACTTTTTTGTGTTGATGTGTACAGCCATGAAACAACTTTCAAACTACTCATAATCATGTGGGAAGTTAACCTAAGGTGTTTCCATTAGTTTGCAGTAAGTACTTTGGTGTAAAATTCAGATGTGTACTTCCTTAATGTCAGAGCATAGTAGTACTGAGAAAGTAACTTTTTTGTCTTGATGAACTGAGGCATGAAACAACTTTAAACCTAGTCATATTCATCTGGGAAGTTAACCAAATGTGTTTGCATTAGGTTTGCAGTCAGGACTTTTGAGTACAATTGAAATGTATACTACTTTTATGTCAAAGCATTCTATTCACTGTGAAATCAACTTTTTTGTCTTTATGTGCACAGGTATGTAACAACTTTCAGACATCTCAGAATCATGTGGGAAGTTAACCTAAAGTGTTTCCATTAGGTTTGCAGTAAGTGCTTTGGTGTAAAATTGAAATGTACACTATTTGTATTGTCTAAGCATTGCATGCACTGAGATAACAACTTTTTTGTGTTGATGTGTACAGCCATGAAACAACTTTCAAACTACTCATAATCATGTGGAAAGTTAACCTAAAGTGTTTCCATTAGGTTTGCAGTAAGTACTTTGTTGTAAAATTGAAATGTATACTACTTTTATGTCAAAGCATTCTATTCACTGTGAAATCAACTTTTTTGTCTTTATGTGCACAAGTATGAAACAACTTTCAGACATCTCAGAATCATGTGGGAAGTTAACCTAAGGTGTTTCCATTAGGTTTGCAGTAAGTGCTTTGGTGTAAAATTGAAATGTATACTATTTGTATTGTCTAAGCATTGCATGCACTGAGATAACAACTTTTTTGTGTTGATGTGTACAGCCATGAAACAACTTTCAAACTACTCATAATCATGTGGGAAGTTAACCTAAGGTGTTTCCATTAGTTTGCAGTAAGTACTTTGGTGTAAAATTCAGATGTGTACTTCCTTAATGTCAGAGCATAGTAGTACTGAGAAAGTAACTTTTTTGTCTTGATGAACTGAGGCATGAAACAACTTTAAACCTAGTCATATTCATCTGGGAAGTTAACCAAATGTGTTTGCATTAGGTTTGCAGTCAGGACTTTTGAGTACAATTGAAATGTATACTACTTTTATGTCAAAGCATTCTATTCACTGTGAAATCAACTTTTTTGTCTTTATGTGCACAGGTATGTAACAACTTTCAGACATCTCAGAATCATGTGGGAAGTTAACCTAAGGTGTTTCCATTAGGTTTGCAGTAAGTGCTTTGTAGTAAAATTGAAATGTACACTATTTGTATTGTCTAAGCATTGCATTCACTGAGATAACAACTTTTTTCTGTTGATGTGTACAGCCATGAAACAACTTTCAAACTACTCATAATCATGTGGAAAGTTAACCTAAGGTGTTTCCATTAGGTTTGCAGTAAGTGCTTTGTTGTAAAATTGAAATGTTTACTACTTTTATGTCAAAGCATTCTATTCACCGTGAAATCAACTTTTTTGTCTTTATGTGTACAGCCATGAAACAACTTTCAAACTACTCATAATCATGTGGAAAGTTAACCTAAGGTGTTTCCATTAGGTCTGCAGTAAATGCTTTGGTGTAAAATTGAAATGTATACTATTTGTATTGTCTAAGCATTGCATTCACTGAGATAACAACTTTTTTCTGTTGATGTGTACAGCCATGAAACAACTTTCAAACTACTCATAATCATGTGGAAAGTTAACCTAAGGTGTTTCCATTAGGTCTGCAGTAAATGCTTTGGTGTAAAATTGAAATGTATACTATTTGTATTGTAAAAGCATTGCATGCACTGAGAAAACAACTTTTTTGTCTTGATGTGCACAGGTATGAAACAACTTTCAGACATCTCAGAATCATGTGGGAAGTTAATCTAAGTTGTTTCCATTAGTTTTGCAGTAAGTGCTTTGGTGTAAAATTGAAATGTATTCTATTTGTATTGTCTGAGCATTGCATGCACTGAGATAACAACTTTTTTGTGTTGATGTGTACAGCCATGAAACAACTTTCAAACTACTCATAATCATGTGGGAAGTTAACCTAAGGTGTTTCCATTAGTTTGCAGTAAGTACTTTGGTGTAAAATTCAGATGTGTACTTCCTTAATGTCAGAGCATAGTAGTACTGAGAAAGTAACTTTTTTGTCTTGATGAACTGAGGCATGAAACAACTTTAAACCTAGTCATATTCATCTGGGAAGTTAACCAAATGTGTTTGCATTAGGTTTGCAGTCAGGACTTTTGAGTACAATTGAAATGTATACTACTTTTATGTCAAAGCATTCTATTCACTGTGAAATCAACTTTTTTGTCTTTATGTGCACAGGTATGTAACAACTTTCAGACATCTCAGAATCATGTGGGAAGTTAACCTAAAGTGTTTCCATTAGGTTTGCAGTAAGTGCTTTGGTGTAAAATTGAAATGTACACTATTTGTATTGTCTAAGCATTGCATGCACTGAGATAACAACTTTTTTGTGTTGATGTGTACAGCCATGAAACAACTTTCAAACTACTCATAATCATGTGGAAAGTTAACCTAAAGTGTTTCCATTAGGTTTGCAGTAAGTACTTTGTTGTAAAATTGAAATGTATACTACTTTTATGTCAAAGCATTCTATTCACTGTGAAATCAACTTTTTTGTCTTTATGTGCACAAGTATGAAACAACTTTCAGACATCTCAGAATCATGTGGGAAGTTAACCTAAGGTGTTTCCATTAGGTTTGCAGTAAGTGCTTTGGTGTAAAATTGAAATGTATACTATTTGTATTGTCTAAGCATTGCATGCACTGAGATAACAACTTTTTTGTGTTGATGTGTACAGCCATGAAACAACTTTCAAACTACTCATAATCATGTGGGAAGTTAACCTAAGGTGTTTCCATTAGGTTTGCAGTAAGTACTTTGGTGTAAAATTCAGATGTGTACTTCCTTAATGTCAGAGCATAGTAGTACTGAGAAAGTAACTTTTTTGTCTTGATGAACTGAGGCATGAAACAACTTTAAACCTAGTCATATTCATCTGGGAAGTTAACCAAATGTGTTTGCATTAGGTTTGCAGTCAGGACTTTTGAGTACAATTGAAATGTATACTACTTTTATGTCAAAGCATTCTATTCACTGTGAAATCAACTTTTTTGTCTTTATGTGCACAGGTATGTAACAACTTTCAGACATCTCAGAATCATGTGGGAAGTTAACCTAAGGTGTTTCCATTAGGTTTGCAGTAAGTGCTTTGTAGTAAAATTGAAATGTACACTATTTGTATTGTCTAAGCATTGCATTCACTGAGATAACAACTTTTTTCTGTTGATGTGTACAGCCATGAAACAACTTTCAAACTACTCATAATCATGTGGAAAGTTAACCTAAGGTGTGTCCATTAGGTTTGCAGTAAGTGCTTTGGTGTAAAATTGAAATGTATACTATTTGTATTGTAAAAGCATTGCATGCACTGAGAAAACAACTTTTTTGTCTTGATGTGCACAGGTATGAAACAACTTTCAGACATCTCAGAATCATGTGGGAATTAATCTAAGTTGTTTCCATTAGGTTTGCAGTAAGTGCTTTGGTGTAAAATTGAAATGTATACTATTTGTATTGTCTAAGCATTGCATGCACTGAGATAACAACTTTTTTGTGTTGATGTGTACAGCCATGAAACAACTTTCAAACTACTCATAATCATGTGGGAAGTTAACCTAAGGTGTTTCCATTAGTTTGCAGTAAGTACTTTGGTGTAAAATTCAGATGTGTACTTCCTTAATGTCAGAGCATAGTAGTACTGAGAAAGTAACTTTTTTGTCTTGATGAACTGAGGCATGAAACAACTTTAAACCTAGTCATATTCATCTGGGAAGTTAACCAAATGTGTTTGCATTAGGTTTGCAGTCAGGACTTTTGAGTACAATTGAAATGTATACTACTTTTATGTCAAAGCATTCTATTCACTGTGAAATCAACTTTTTTGTCTTTATGTGCACAGGTATGTAACAACTTTCAGACATCTCAGAATCATGTGGGAAGTTAACCTAAAGTGTTTCCATTAGGTTTGCAGTAAGTGCTTTGGTGTAAAATTGAAATGTACACTATTTGTATTGTCTAAGCATTGCATGCACTGAGATAACAACTTTTTTGTGTTGATGTGTACAGCCATGAAACAACTTTCAAACTACTCATAATCATGTGGAAAGTTAACCTAAAGTGTTTCCATTAGGTTTGCAGTAAGTACTTTGTTGTAAAATTGAAATGTATACTACTTTTATGTCAAAGCATTCTATTCACTGTGAAATCAACTTTTTTGTCTTTATGTGCACAAGTATGAAACAACTTTCAGACATCTCAGAATCATGTGGGAAGTTAACCTAAGGTGTTTCCATTAGGTTTGCAGTAAGTGCTTTGGTGTAAAATTGAAATGTATACTATTTGTATTGTCTAAGCATTGCATGCACTGAGATAACAACTTTTTTGTGTTGATGTGTACAGCCATGAAACAACTTTCAAACTACTCATAATCATGTGGGAAGTTAACCTAAGGTGTTTCCATTAGGTTTGCAGTAAGTACTTTGGTGTAAAATTCAGATGTGTACTTCCTTAATGTCAGAGCATAGTAGTACTGAGAAAGTAACTTTTTTGTCTTGATGAACTGAGGCATGAAACAACTTTAAACCTAGTCATATTCATCTGGGAAGTTAACCAAATGTGTTTGCATTAGGTTTGCAGTCAGGACTTTTGAGTACAATTGAAATGTATACTACTTTTATGTCAAAGCATTCTATTCACTGTGAAATCAACTTTTTTGTCTTTATGTGCACAGGTATGTAACAACTTTCAGACATCTCAGAATCATGTGTGAAGTTAACCTAAGGTGTTTCCATTAGGTTTGCAGTAAGTGCTTTGTAGTAAAATTGAAATGTACACTATTTGTATTGTCTAAGCATTGCATTCACTGAGATAACAACTTTTTTCTGTTGATGTGTACAGCCATGAAACAACTTTCAAACTACTCATAATCATGTGGAAAGTTAACCTAAGGTGTGTCCATTAGGTTTGCAGTAAGTGCTTTGGTGTAAAATTGAAATGTATACTATTTGTATTGTAAAAGCATTGCATGCACTGAGAAAACAACTTTTTTGTCTTGATGTGCACAGGTATGAAACAACTTTCAGACATCTCAGAATCATGTGGGAATTAATCTAAGTTGTTTCCATTAGGTTTGCAGTAAGTGCTTTGGTGTAAAATTGAAATGTATACTATTTGTATTGTCTAAGCATTGCATGCACTGAGATAACAACTTTTTTGTGTTGATGTGTACAGCCATGAAACAACTTTCAAACTACTCATAATCATGTGGGAAGTTAACCTAAGGTGTTTCCATTAGTTTGCAGTAAGTACTTTGGTGTAAAATTCAGATGTGTACTTCCTTAATGTCAGAGCATAGTAGTACTGAGAAAGTAACTTTTTTGTCTTGATGAACTGAGGCATGAAACAACTTTAAACCTAGTCATATTCATCTGGGAAGTTAACCAAATGTGTTTGCATTAGGTTTGCAGTCAGGACTTTTGAGTACAATTGAAATGTATACTACTTTTATGTCAAAGCATTCTATTCACTGTGAAATCAACTTTTTTGTCTTTATGTGCACAGGTATGTAACAACTTTCAGACATCTCAGAATCATGTGGGAAGTTAACCTAAAGTGTTTCCATTAGGTTTGCAGTAAGTGCTTTGGTGTAAAATTGAAATGTACACTATTTGTATTGTCTAAGCATTGCATGCACTGAGATAACAACTTTTTTGTGTTGATGTGTACAGCCATGAAACAACTTTCAAACTACTCATAATCATGTGGAAAGTTAACCTAAAGTGTTTCCATTAGGTTTGCAGTAAGTACTTTGTTGTAAAATTGAAATGTATACTACTTTTATGTCAAAGCATTCTATTCACTGTGAAATCAACTTTTTTGTCTTTATGTGCACAAGTATGAAACAACTTTCAGACATCTCAGAATCATGTGGGAAGTTAACCTAAGGTGTTTCCATTAGGTTTGCAGTAAGTGCTTTGGTGTAAAATTGAAATGTATACTATTTGTATTGTCTAAGCATTGCATGCACTGAGATAACAACTTTTTTGTGTTGATGTGTACAGCCATGAAACAACTTTCAAACTACTCATAATCATGTGGGAAGTTAACCTAAGGTGTTTCCATTAGTTTGCAGTAAGTACTTTGGTGTAAAATTCAGATGTGTACTTCCTTAATGTCAGAGCATAGTAGTACTGAGAAAGTAACTTTTTTGTCTCGATGAACTGAGGCATGAAACAACTTTAAACCTAGTCATATTCATCTGGGAAGTTAACCAAATGTGTTTGCATTAGGTTTGCAGTCAGGACTTTTGAGTACAATTGAAATGTATACTACTTTTATGTCAAAGCATTCTATTCACTGTGAAATCAACTTTTTTGTCTTTATGTGCACAGGTATGTAACAACTTTCAGACATCTCAGAATCATGTGGGAAGTTAACCTAAAGTGTTTCCATTAGGTTTGCAGTAAGTGCTTTGGTGTAAAATTGAAATGTACACTATTTGTATTGTCTAAGCATTGCATGCACTGAGATAACAACTTTTTTGTGTTGATGTGTACAGCCATGAAACAACTTTCAAACTACTCATAATCATGTGGAAAGTTAACCTAAGGTGTTTCCATTAGGTTTGCAGTAAGTACTTTGTTGTAAAATTGAAATGTATACTACTTTTATGTCAAAGCATTCTATTCACTGTGAAATCAACTTTTTTGTCTTTATGTGCACAAGTATGAAACAACTTTCAGACATCTCAGAATCATGTGGGAAGTTAACCTAAGGTGTTTCCATTAGGTTTGCAGTAAGTGCTTTGGTGTAAAATTGAAATGTATACTATTTGTATTGTCTAAGCATTGCATGCACTGAGATAACAACTTTTTTGTGTTGATGTGTACAGCCATGAAACAACTTTCAAACTACTCATAATCATGTGGGAAGTTAACCTAAGGTGTTTCCATTAGTTTGCAGTAAGTACTTTGGTGTAAAATTCAGATGTGTACTTCCTTAATGTCAGAGCATAGTAGTACTGAGAAAGTAACTTTTTTGTCTTGATGAACTGAGGCATGAAACAACTTTAAACCTAGTCATATTCATCTGGGAAGTTAACCAAATGTGTTTGCATTAGGTTTGCAGTCAGGACTTTTGAGTACAATTGAAATGTATACTACTTTTATGTCAAAGCATTCTATTCACTGTGAAATCAACTTTTTTGTCTTTATGTGCACAGGTATGTAACAACTTTCAGACATCTCAGAATCATGTGGGAAGTTAACCTAAAGTGTTTCCATTAGGTTTGTAGTAAGTGCTTTGGTGTAAAATTGAAATGTACACTATTTGTATTGTCTAAGCATTGCATGCACTGAGATAACAACTTTTTTGTGTTGATGTGTACAGCCATGAAACAACTTTCAAACTACTCATAATCATGTGGAAAGTTAACCTAAAGTGTTTCCATTAGGTTTGCAGTAAGTACTTTGTTGTAAAATTGAAATGTATACTACTTTTATGTCAAAGCATTCTATTCACTG
Organism: Mobula birostris; assembly: GCF_030028105.1. Classification (NCBI taxonomy): domain Eukaryota; kingdom Metazoa; phylum Chordata; class Chondrichthyes; order Myliobatiformes; family Myliobatidae; genus Mobula; species Mobula birostris. The sequence goes on from NW_027277183.1 coordinate 121,900, forward strand.
TGAAATCAACTTTTTTGTCTTTATGTGCACAAGTATGAAACAACTTTCAGACATCTCAGAATCATGTGGGAAGTTAACCTAAGGTGTTTCCATTAGGTTTGCAGTAAGTACTTTGGTGTAAAATTCAGATGTGTACTTCCTTAATGTCAGAGCATAGTAGTACTGAGAAAGTAACTTTTTTGTCTTGATGAACTGAGGCATGAAACAACTTTAAACCTAGTCATATTCATCTGGGAAGTTAACCAAATGTGTTTGCATTAGGTTTGCAGTCAGGACTTTTGAGTACAATTGAAATGTATACTACTTTTATGTCAAAGCATTCTATTCACTGTGAAATCAACTTTTTTGTCTTTATGTGCACAGGTATGTAACAACTTTCAGACATCTCAGAATCATGTGGGAAGTTAACCTAAGGTGTTTCCATTAGGTTTGCAGTAAGTGCTTTGTAGTAAAATTGAAATGTACACTATTTGTATTGTCTAAGCATTGCATTCACTGAGATAACAACTTTTTTCTGTTGATGTGTACAGCCATGAAACAACTTTCAAACTACTCATAATCATGTGGAAAGTTAACCTAAGGTGTGTCCATTAGGTTTGCAGTAAGTGCTTTTGTGTAAAATTGAAATGTATACTATTTGTATTGTAAAAGCATTGCATGCACTGAGAAAACAACTTTTTTGTCTTGATGTGCACAGGTATGAAACAACTTTCAGACATCTCAGAATCATGTGGGAAGTTAATCTAAGTTGTTTCCATTAGGTTTGCAGTAAGTGCTTTGGTGTAAAATTGAAATGTATACTATTTGTATTGTCTAAGCATTGCATGCACTGAGATAACAACTTTTTTGTGTTGATGTGTACAGCCATGAAACAACTTTCAAACTACTCATAATCATGTGGGAAGTTAACCTAAGGTGTTTCCATTAGTTTGCAGTAAGTACTTTGGTGTAAAATTCAGATGTGTACTTCCTTAATGTCAGAGCATAGTAGTACTGAGAAAGTAACTTTTTTGTCTTGATGAACTGAGGCATGAAACAACTTTAAACCTAGTCATATTCATCTGGGAAGTTAACCAAATGTGTTTGCATTAGGTTTGCAGTCAGGACTTTTGAGTACAATTGAAATGTATACTACTTTTATGTCAAAGCATTCTATTCACTGTGAAATCAACTTTTTTGTCTTTATGTGCACAGGTATGTAACAACTTTCAGACATCTCAGAATCATGTGGGAAGTTAACCTAAAGTGTTTCCATTAGGTTTGCAGTAAGTGCTTTGGTGTAAAATTGAAATGTACACTATTTGTATTGTCTAAGCATTGCATGCACTGAGATAACAACTTTTTTGTGTTGATGTGTACAGCCATGAAACAACTTTCAAACTACTCATAATCATGTGGAAAGTTAACCTAAAGTGTTTCCATTAGGTTTGCAGTAAGTACTTTGTTGTAAAATTGAAATGTATACTACTTTTATGTCAAAGCATTCTATTCACTGTGAAATCAACTTTTTTGTCTTTATGTGCACAAGTATGAAACAACTTTCAGACATCTCAGAATCATGTGGGAAGTTAACCTAAGGTGTTTCCATTAGGTCTGCAGTAAATGCTTTGGTGTAAAATTGAAATGTATACTATTTGTATTGTCTAAGCATTGCATTCACTGAGATAACAACTTTTTTCTGTTGATGTGTACAGCCATGAAACAACTTTCAAACTACTCATAATCATGTGGAAAGTTAACCTAAGGTGTTTCCATTAGGTCTGCAGTAAATGCTTTGGTGTAAAATTGAAATGTATACTATTTGTATTGTAAAAGCATTGCATGCACTGAGAAAACAACTTTTTTGTCTTGATGTGCACAGGTATGAAACAACTTTCAGACATCTCAGAATCATGTGGGAAGTTAATCTAAGTTGTTTCTATTAGGTTTGCAGTAAGTGCTTTGGTGTAAAATTGAAATGTATTCTATTTGTATTGTCTGAGCATTGCATGCACTGAGATAACAACTTTTTTGTGTTGATGTGTACAGCCATGAAACAACTTTCAAACTACTCATAATCATGTGGGAAGTTAACCTAAGGTGTTTCCATTAGTTTGCAGTAAGTACTTTGGTGTAAAATTCAGATGTGTACTTCCTTAATGTCAGAGCATAGTAGTACTGAGAAAGTAACTTTTTTGTCTTGATGAACTGAGGCATGAAACAACTTTAAACCTAGTCATATTCATCTGGGAAGTTAACCAAATGTGTTTGCATTAGGTTTGCAGTCAGGACTTTTGAGTACAATTGAAATGTATACTACTTTTATGTCAAAGCATTCTATTCACTGTGAAATCAACTTTTTTGTCTTTATGTGCACAGGTATGTAACAACTTTCAGACATCTCAGAATCATGTGGGAAGTTAACCTAAGGTGTTTCCATTAGGTTTGCAGTAAGTGCTTTGTAGTAAAATTGAAATGTACACTATTTGTATTGTCTAAGCATTGCATTCACTGAGATAACAACTTTTTTCTGTTGATGTGTACAGCCATGAAACAACTTTCAAACTACTCATAATCAGTGGAAAGTTAACCTAAGGTGTTTCCATTAGGTTTGCAGTAAGTGCTTTGGTGTAAAATTGAAATGTATACTATTTGTATTGTAAAAGCATTGCATGCACTGAGAAAACAACTTTTTTGTCTTGATGTGCACAGGTATGAAACAACTTTCAGACATCTCAGAATCATGTGGGAAGTTAATCTAAGTTGTTTCCATTAGGTTTGCAGTAAGTGCTTTGGTGTAAAATTGAAATGTATACTATTTGTATTGTCTAAGCATTGCATGCACTGAGATAACAACTTTTTTGTGTTGATGTGTACAGCCATGAAACAACTTTCAAACTACTCATAATCATGTGGGAAGTTAACCTGAGGTGTTTCCATTAGTTTGCAGTAAGTACTTTGGTGTAAAATTCAGATGTGTACTTCCTTAATGTCAGAGCATAGTAGTACTGAGAAAGTAACTTTTTTGTCTTGATGAACTGAGGCATGAAACAACTTTAACCCTAGTCATATTCATCTGGGAAGTTAACCAAATGTGTTTGCATTAGGTTTGCAGTCAGGACTTTTGAGTACAATTGAAATGTATACTACTTTTATGTCAAAGCATTCTATTCACTGTGAAATCAACTTTTTTGTCTTTATGTGCACAGGTATGTAACAACTTTCAGACATCTCAGAATCATGTGGGAAGTTAACCTAAGGTGTTTCCATTAGGTTTGCAGTAAGTGCTTTGTAGTAAAATTGAAATGTACACTATTTGTATTGTCTAAGCATTGCATTCACTGAGATAACAACTTTTTTCTGTTGATGTGTACAGCCATGAAACAACTTTCAAACTACTCATAATCATGTCGAAAGTTAACCTAAGGTGTTTCCATTAGGTTTGCAGTAAGTGCTTTGTTGTAAAATTGAAATGTTTACTACTTTTATGTCAAAGCATTCTATTCACCGTGAAATCAACTTTTTTGTCTTTATGTGTACAGCCATGAAACAACTTTCAAACTACTCATAATCATGTGGAAAGTTAACCTAAGGTGTTTCCATTAGGTCTGCAGTAAATGCTTTGGTGTAAAATTGAAATGTATACTATTTGTATTGTCTAAGCATTGCATTCACTGAGATATCAACTTTTTTCTGTTGATGTGTACAGCCATGAAACAACTTTCAAACTGCTCATAATCATGTGGAAAGTTAACCTAAGGTGTTTCCATTAGGTCTGCAGTAAATGCTTTGGTGTAAAATTGAAATGTATACTATTTGTATTGTAAAAGCATTGCATGCACTGAGAAAACAACTTTTTTGTCTTGATGTGCACAGGTATGAAACAACTTTCAGACATCTCAGAATCATGTGGGAAGTTAATCTAAGTTGTTTCTATTAGGTTTGCAGTAAGTGCTTTGGTGTAAAATTGAAATGTATTCTATTTGTATTGTCTGAGCATTGCATGCACTGAGATAACAACTTTTTTGTGTTGATGTGTACAGCCATGAAACAACTTTCAAACTACTCATAATCATGTGGGAAGTTAACCTAAGGTGTTTCCATTAGTTTGCAGTAAGTACTTTGGTGTAAAATTCAGATGTGTACTTCCTTAATGTCAGAGCATAGTAGTACTGAGAAAGTAACTTTTTTGTCTTGATGAACTGAGGCATGAAACAACTTTAAACCTAGTCATATTCATCTGTGAAGTTAACCAAATGTGTTTGCATTAGGTTTGCAGTCAGGACTTTTGAGTACAATTGAAATGTATACTACTTTTATGTCAAAGCATTCTATTCACTGTGAAATCAACTTTTTTGTCTTTATGTGCACAGGTATGTAACAACTTTCAGACATCTCAGAATCATGTGGGAAGTTACCTAAGGTGTTTCCATTAGGTTTGCAGTAAGTGCTTTGTAGTAAAATTGAAATGTACACTATTTGTATTGTCTAAGCATTGCATTCACTGAGATAACAACTTTTTTCTGTTGATGTGTACAGCCATGAAACAACTTTCAAACTACTCATAATCAGTGGAAAGTTAACCTAAGGTGTTTCCATTAGGTTTGCAGTAAGTGCTTTGGTGTAAAATTGAAATGTATACTATTTGTATTGTAAAAGCATTGCATGCACTGAGAAAACAACTTTTTTGTCTTGATGTGCACAGGTATGAAACAACTTTCAGACATCTCAGAATTATGTGGAAGTTAATCTAAGTTGTTTCCATTAGGTTTGCAGTAAGTGCTTTGGTGTAAAATTGAAATGTATACTATTTGTATTGTCTAAGCATTGCATGCACTGAGATAACAACTTTTTTGTGTTGATGTGTACAGCCATGAAACAACTTTCAAACTACTCATAATCATGTGGGAAGTTAACCTAAGGTGTTTCCATTAGTTTGCAGTAAGTACTTTGGTGTAAAATTCAGATGTGTACTTCCTTAATGTCAGAGCATAGTAGTACTGAGAAAGTAACTTTTTTGTCTTGATGAACTGAGGCATGAAACAACTTTAAACCTAGTCATATTCATCTGGGAAGTTAACCAAATGTGTTTGCATTAGGTTTGCAGTCAGGACTTTTGAGTACAATTGAAATGTATACTACTTTTATGTCAAAGCATTCTATTCACTGTGAAATCAACTTTTTTGTCTTTATGTGCACAGGTATGTAACAACTTTCAGACATCTCAGAATCATGTGGGAAGTTAACCTAAAGTGTTTCCATTAGGTTTGCAGTAAGTGCTTTGGTGTAAAATTGAAATGTACACTATTTGTATTGTCTAAGCATTGCATGCACTGAGATAACAACTTTTTTGTGTTGATGTGTACAGCCATGAAACAACTTTCAAACTACTCATAATCATGTGGAAAGTTAACCTAAAGTGTTTCCATTAGGTTTGCAGTAAGTACTTTGTTGTAAAATTGAAATGTATACTACTTTTATGTCAAAGCATTCTATTCACTGTGAAATCAACTTTTTTGTCTTTATGTGCACAAGTATGAAACAACTTTCAGACATCTCAGAATCATGTGGGAAGTTAACCTAAGGTGTTTCCATTAGGTTTGCAGTAAGTGCTTTGGTGTAAAATTGAAATGTATACTATTTGTATTGTCTAAGCATTGCATGCACTGAGATAACAACTTTTTTGTGTTGATGTGTACAGCCATGAAACAACTTTCAAACTACTCATAATCATGTGGGAAGTTAACCTAAGGTGTTTCCATTAGTTTGCAGTAAGTACTTTGGTGTAAAATTCAGATGTGTACTTCCTTAATGTCAGAGCATAGTAGTACTGAGAAAGTAACTTTTTTTGTCTTGATGAACTGAGGCATGAAACAACTTTAAACCTAGTCATATTCATCTGGAAGTTAACCAAATGTGTTTGCATTAGGTTTGCAGTCAGGACTTTTGAGTACAATTGAAATGTATACTACTTTTATGTCAAAGCATTCTATTCACTGTGAAATCAACTTTTTTGTCTTTATGTGCACAGGTATGTAACAACTTTCAGACATCTCAGAATCATGTGGGAAGTTAACCTAAAGTGTTTCCATTAGGTTTGTAGTAAGTGCTTTGGTGTAAAATTGAAATGTACACTACTTTTATGTCAAAGCATTCTATTCACTGTGAAATCAACTTTTTTGTCTTTATGTGCACAAGTATGAAACAACTTTCAGACATCTCAGAATCATGTGGGAAGTTAACCTAAGGTGTTTCCATTAGGTTTGCAGTAAGTACTTTGGTGTAAAATTCAGATGTGTACTTCCTTAATGTCAGAGCATAGTAGTACTGAGAAAGTAACTTTTTTGTCTTGATGAACTGAGGCATGAAACAACTTTAAACCTAGTCATATTCATCTGGGAAGTTAACCAAATGTGTTTGCATTAGGTTTGCAGTCAGGACTTTTGAGTACAATTGAAATGTATACTACTTTTATGTCAAAGCATTCTATTCACTGTGAAATCAACTTTTTTTGTCTTTATGTGCACAGGTATGTAACAACTTTCAGACATCTCAGAATCATGTGGGAAGTTAACCTAAGGTGTTTCCATTAGGTTTGCAGTAAGTGCTTTGTAGTAAAATTGAAATGTACACTATTTGTATTGTCTAAGCATTGCATTCACTGAGATAACAACTTTTTTCTGTTGATGTGTACAGCCATGAAACAACTTTCAAACTACTCATAATCATGTGGAAAGTTAACCTAGGTGTGTCCATTAGGTTTTGCAGTAAGTGCTTTGGTGTAAAATTGAAATGTGTATACTATTTGTATTGTAAAAGCATTGCATGCACTGAGAAAACAACTTTTTTGTCTTGATGTGCACAGGTATGAAACAACTTTCAGACATCTCAGAATCATGTGGGAATTAATCTAAGTTGTTTCCATTAGGTTTGCAGTAAGTGCTTTGGTGTAAAATTGAAATGTATACTATTTGTATTGTCTAAGCATTGCATGCACTGAGATAACAACTTTTTTGTGTTGATGTGTACAGCCATGAAACAACTTTCAAACTACTCATAATCATGTGGGAAGTTAACCTAAGGTGTTTCCATTAGTTTGCAGTAAGTACTTTGGTGTAAAATTCAGATGTGTACTTCCTTAATGTCAGAGCATAGTAGTACTGAGAAAGTAACTTTTTTGTCTTGATGAACTGAGGCATGAAACAACTTTAAACCTAGTCATATTCATCTGGGAAGTTAACCAAATGTGTTTGCATTAGGTTTGCAGTCAGGACTTTTGAGTACAATTGAAATGTATACTACTTTTATGTCAAAGCATTCTATTCACTGTGAAATCAACTTTTTTGTCTCTATGTGCACAGGTATGTAACAACTTTCAGACATCTCAGAATCATGTGGGAAGTTAACCTAAAGTGTTTCCATTAGGTTTGCAGTAAGTGCTTTGGTGTAAAATTGAAATGTACACTATTTGTATTGTCTAAGCATTGCATGCACTGAGATAACAACTTTTTTGTGTTGATGTGTACAGCCATGAAACAACTTTCAAACTACTCATAATCATGTGGAAAGTTAACCTAAAGTGTTTCCATCAGGTTTGCAGTAAGTACTTTGTTGTAAAATTGAAATGTATACTACTTTTATGTCAAAGCATTCTATTCACTGTGAAATCAACTTTTTTGTCTTTATGTGTACAGCCATGAAACAACTTTCAAACTACTCATAATCATGTGGAAAGTTAACCTAAGGTGTTTCCATTAGGTCTGCAGTAAATTCTTTGGTGTAAAATTGAAATGTATACTATTTGTATTGTCTAAGCATTGCATTCACTGAGATAACAACTTTTTTCTGTTGATGTGTACAGCCATGAAACAACTTTCAAACTACTCATAATCATGTGGAAAGTTAACCTAAGGTGTTTCCATTAGGTCTGCAGTAAATGCTTTGGTGTAAAATTGAAATGTATACTATTTGTATTGTAAAAGCATTGCATGCACTGAGAAAACAACTTTTTTGTCTTGATGTGCACAGGTATGAAACAACTTTCAGACATCTCAGAATCATGTGGGAAGTTAATCTAAGTTGTTTCCATTAGTTTTGCAGTAAGTGCTTTGGTGTAAAATTGAAATGTATTCTATTTGTATTGTCTGAGCATTGCATGCACTGAGATAACAACTTTTTTGTGTTGATGTGTACAGCCATGAAACAACTTTCAAACTACTCATAATCATGTGGGAAGTTAACCTAAGGTGTTTCCATTAGTTTGCAGTAAGTACTTTGGTGTAAAATTCAGATGTGTACTTCCTTAATGTCAGAGCATAGTAGTACTGAGAAAGTAACTTTTTTGTCTTGATGAACTGAGGCATGAAACAACTTTAAACCTAGTCATATTCATCTGGGAAGTTAACCAAATGTGTTTGCATTAGGTTTGCAGTCAGGACTTTTGAGTACAATTGAAATGTATACTACTTTTATGTCAAAGCATTCTATTCACTGTGAAATCAACTTTTTTGTCTTTATGTGCACAGGTATGTAACCACTTTCAGACATCTCAGAATCATGTGGGAAGTTAACCTAAGGTGTTTCCATTAGGTTTGCAGTAAGTGCTTTGTAGTAAAATTGAAATGTACACTATTTGTATTGTCTAAGCATTGCATTCACTGAGATAACAACTTTTTTCTGTTGATGTGTACAGCCATGAAACAACTTTCAAACTACTCATAATCATGTGGAAAGTTAACCTAAAGTGTTTCCATTAGGTTTGCAGTAAGTACTTTGTTGTAAAATTGAAATGTATACTACTTTTATGTCAAAGCATTCTATTCACTGTGAAATCAACTTTTTTGTCTTTATGTGCACAAGTATGAAACAACTTTCAGACATCTCAGAATCATGTGGGAAGTTAACCTAAGGTGTTTCCATTAGGTTTGCAGTAAGTGCTTTGGTGTAAAATTGAAATGAATACTATTTGTATTGTCTAAGCATTGCATGCACTGAGATTACAACTTTTTTGTGTTGATGTGTGCAGCCATAAAACAACTTTCAAACTACTCATAATCATGTGGAAAGTTAACCTAAAGTGTTTCCATTAGGTTTGCAGTAAGTACTTTGTTGTAAAATTGAAATGTTTACTACTTTTATGTCAAAGCATTCTATTCACCGTGAAATCAACTTTTTTGTCTTTATGTGTACAGCCATGAAACAACTTTCAAACTACTCATAATCATGTGGAAAGTTAACCTAAGGTGTTTCCATTAGGTCTGCAGTAAATGCTTTGGTGTAAAATTGAAATGTATACTATTTGTATTGTCTAAGCATTGCATTCACTGAGATAACAACTTTTTTCTGTTGATGTGTACAGCCATGAAACAACTTTCAAACTACTCATAATCATGTGGAAAGTTAACCTAAGGTGTTTCCATTAGGTCTGCAGTAAATGCTTTGGTGTAAAATTGAAATGTATACTATTTGTATTGTAAAAGCATTGCATGCACTGAGAAAACAACTTTTTTGTCTTGATGTGCACAGGTATGAAACAACTTTCAGACATCTCAGAATCATGTGGGAAGTTAATCTAAGTTGTTTCTATTAGGTTTGCAGTAAGTGCTTTGGTGTAAAATTGAAATGTATTCTATTTGTATTGTCTGAGCATTGCATGCACTGAGATAACAACTTTTTTGTGTTGATGTGTACAGCCATGAAACAACTTTCAAACTACTCATAATCATGTGGGAAGTTAACCTAAGGTGTTTCCATTAGTTTGCAGTAAGTACTTTGGTGTAAAATTCAGATGTGTACTTCCTTAATGTCAGAGCATAGTAGTACTGAGAAAGTAACTTTTTTGTCTTGATGAACTGAGGCATGAAACAACTTTAAACCTAGTCATATTCATCTGGGAAGTTAACCAAATGTGTTTGCATTAGGTTTGCAGTCAGGACTTTTGAGTACAATTGAAATGTATACTACTTTTATGTCAAAGCATTCTATTCACTGTGAAATCAACTTTTTTGTCTTTATGTGCACAGGTATGTAACAACTTTCAGACATCTCAGAATCATGTGGGAAGTTAACCTAAGGTGTTTCCATTAGGTTTGCAGTAAGTGCTTTGTAGTAAAATTGAAATGTACACTATTTGTATTGTCTAAGCATTGCATTCACTGAGATAACAACTTTTTTCTGTTGATGTGTACAGCCATGAAACAACTTTCAAACTACTCATAATCAGTGGAAAGTTAACCTAAGGTGTTTCCATTAGGTTTGCAGTAAGTGCTTTGGTGTAAAATTGAAATGTATACTATTTGTATTGTAAAGGCATTGCATGCACTGAGAAAACAACTTTTTTGTCTTGATGTGCACAGGTATGAAACAACTTTCAGACATCTCAGAATCATGTGGGAAGTTAATCTAAGTTGTTTCCATTAGGTTTGCAGTAAGTGCTTTGGTGTAAAATTGAAATGTATACTATTTGTATTGTCTAAGCATTGCATGCACTGAGATAACAACTTTTTTGTGTTGATGTGTACAGCCATGAAACAACGTTCAAACTACTCATAATCATGTGGAAAGTTAACCTAAAGTGTTTCCATTAGGTTTGCAGTAAGTACTTTGTTGTAAAATTGAAATGTATACTACTTTTATGTCAAAGCATTCTATTCACTGTGAAATCAACTTTTTTGTCTTTATGTGCACAAGTATGAAACAACTTTCAGACATCTCAGAATCATGTGGGAAGTTAACCTAAGGTGTTTCCATTAGGTTTGCAGTAAGTACTTTGGTGTAAAATTGAAATGTATACTATTTGTATTGTCTAAGCATTGCATGCACTGAGATAACAACTTTTTTGTGTTGATGTGTACAGCCATGAAACAACTTTCAAACTACTCATAATCATGTGGGAAGTTAACCTAAGGTGTTTCCATTAGTTTGCAGTAAGTACTTTGGTGTAAAATTCAGATGTGTACTTCCTTAATGTCAGAGCATAGTAGTACTGAGAAAGTAACTTTTTTGTCTTGATGAACTGAGGCATGAAACAACTTTAAACCTAGTCATATTCATCTGGGAAGTTAACCAAATGTGTTTGCATTAGGTTTGCAGTCAGGACTTTTGAGTACAATTGAAATGTATACTACTTTTATGTCAAAGCATTCTATTCACTGTGAAATCAACTTTTTTGTCTTTATGTGCACAGGTATGTAACAACTTTCAGACATCTCAGAATCATGTGGGAAGTTAACCTAAGGTGTTTCCATTAGGTTTGCAGTAAGTGCTTTGTAGTAAAATTGAAATGTACACTATTTGTATTGTCTAAGCATTGCATTCACTGAGATAACAACTTTTTTCTGTTGATGTGTAAAGCCATGAAACAACTTTCAAACTACTCATAATCATGTGGAAAGTTAACCTAAGGTGTTTCCATTAGGTTTGCAGTAAGTGCTTTGTTGTAAAATTGAAATGTTTACTACTTTTATGTCAAAGCATTCTATTCACCGTGAAATCAACTTTTTTGTCTTTATGTGTACAGCCATGAAACAACTTTCAAACTACTCATAATCATGTGGAAAGTTAACCTAAGGTGTTTCCATTAGGTCTGCAGTAAATGCTTTGGTGTAAAATTGAAATGTATACTATTTGTATTGTCTAAGCATTGCATTCACTGAGATAACAACTTTTTTCTGTTGATGTGTACAGCCATGAAACAACTTTCAAACTACTCATAATCATGTGGAAAGTTAACCTAAGGTGTTTCCATTAGGTCTGCAGTAAATGCTTTGGTGTAAAATTGAAATGTATACTATTTGTATTGTAAAAGCATTGCATGCACTGAGAAAACAACTTTTTTGTCTTGATGTGCACAGGTATGAAACAACTTTCAGACATCTCAGAATCATGTGGGAAGTTAATCTAAGTTGTTTCCATTAGTTTTGCAGTAAGTGCTTTGGTGTAAAATTGAAATGTATTCTATTTGTATTGTCTGAGCATTGCATGCACTGAGATAACAACTTTTTTGTGTTGATGTGTACAGCCATGAAACAACTTTCAAACTACTCATAATCATGTGGGAAGTTAACCTAAGGTGTTTCCATTAGTTTGCAGTAAGTACTTTGGTGTAAAATTCAGATGTGTACTTCCTTAATGTCAGAGCATAGTAGTACTGAGAAAGTAACTTTTTTGTCTTGATGAACTGAGGCATGAAACAACTTTAAACCTAGTCATATTCATCTGGGAAGTTAACCAAATGTGTTTGCATTAGGTTTGCAGTCAGGACTTTTGAGTACAATTGAAATGTATACTACTTTTATGTCAAAGCATTCTATTCACTGTGAAATCAACTTTTTTGTCTTTATGTGCACAGGTATGTAACCACTTTCAGACATCTCAGAATCATGTGGGAAGTTAACCTAAGGTGTTTCCATTAGGTTTGCAGTAAGTGCTTTGTAGTAAAATTGAAATGTACACTATTTGTATTGTCTAAGCATTGCATTCACTGAGATAACAACTTTTTTCTGTTGATGTGTACAGCCATGAAACAACTTTCAAACTACTCATAATCATGTGGAAAGTTAACCTAAAGTGTTTCCATTAGGTTTGCAGTAAGTACTTTGTTGTAAAATTGAAATGTATACTACTTTTATGTCAAAGCATTCTATTCACTGTGAAATCAACTTTTTTGTCTTTATGTGCACAAGTATGAAACAACTTTCAGACATCTCAGAATCATGTGGGAAGTTAACCTAAGGTGTTTCCATTAGGTTTGCAGTAAGTGCTTTGGTGTAAAATTGAAATGAATACTATTTGTATTGTCTAAGCATTGCATGCACTGAGATTACAACTTTTTTGTGTTGATGTGTGCAGCCATAAAACAACTTTCAAACTACTCATAATCATGTGGAAAGTTAACCTAAAGTGTTTCCATTAGGTTTGCAGTAAGTACTTTGTTGTAAAATTGAAATGTTTACTACTTTTATGTCAAAGCATTCTATTCACCGTGAAATCAACTTTTTTGTCTTTATGTGTACAGCCATGAAACAACTTTCAAACTACTCATAATCATGTGGAAAGTTAACCTAAGGTGTTTCCATTAGGTCTGCAGTAAATGCTTTGGTGTAAAATTGAAATGTATACTATTTGTATTGTCTAAGCATTGCATTCACTGAGATAACAACTTTTTTCTGTTGATGTGTACAGCCATGAAACAACTTTCAAACTACTCATAATCATGTGGAAAGTTAACCTAAGGTGTTTCCATTAGGTCTGCAGTAAATGCTTTGGTGTAAAATTGAAATGTATACTATTTGTATTGTAAAAGCATTGCATGCACTGAGAAAACAACTTTTTTGTCTTGATGTGCACAGGTATGAAACAACTTTCAGACATCTCAGAATCATGTGGGAAGTTAATCTAAGTTGTTTCTATTAGGTTTGCAGTAAGTGCTTTGGTGTAAAATTGAAATGTATTCTATTTGTATTGTCTGAGCATTGCATGCACTGAGATAACAACTTTTTTGTGTTGATGTGTACAGCCATGAAACAACTTTCAAACTACTCATAATCATGTGGGAAGTTAACCTAAGGTGTTTCCATTAGTTTGCAGTAAGTACTTTGGTGTAAAATTCAGATGTGTACTTCCTTAATGTCAGAGCATAGTAGTACTGAGAAAGTAACTTTTTTGTCTTGATGAACTGAGGCATGAAACAACTTTAAACCTAGTCATATTCATCTGGGAAGTTAACCAAATGTGTTTGCATTAGGTTTGCAGTCAGGACTTTTGAGTACAATTGAAATGTATACTACTTTTATGTCAAAGCATTCTATTCACTGTGAAATCAACTTTTTTGTCTTTATGTGCACAGGTATGTAACAACTTTCAGACATCTCAGAATCATGTGGGAAGTTAACCTAAGGTGTTTCCATTAGGTTTGCAGTAAGTGCTTTGTAGTAAAATTGAAATGTACACTATTTGTATTGTCTAAGCATTGCATTCACTGAGATAACAACTTTTTTCTGTTGATGTGTACAGCCATGAAACAACTTTCAAACTACTCATAATCAGTGGAAAGTTAACCTAAGGTGTTTCCATTAGGTTTGCAGTAAGTGCTTTGGTGTAAAATTGAAATGTATACTATTTGTATTGTAAAAGCATTGCATGCACTGAGAAAACAACTTTTTTGTCTTGATGTGCACAGGTATGAAACAACTTTCAGACATCTCAGAATCATGTGGGAAGTTAATCTAAGTTGTTTCCATTAGGTTTGCAGTAAGTGCTTTGGTGTAAAATTGAAATGTATACTATTTGTATTGTCTAAGCATTGCATGCACTGAGATAACAACTTTTTTGTGTTGATGTGTACAGCCATGAAACAACTTTCAAACTACTCATAATCATGTGGGAAGTTAACCTAAGGTGTTTCCATTAGTTTGCAGTAAGTACTTTGGTGTAAAATTCAGATGTGTACTTCCTTAATGTCAGAGCATAGTAGTACTGAGAAAGTAACTTTTTTGTCTTGATGAACTGAGGCATGAAACAACTTTAACCCTAGTCATATTCATCTGGGAAGTTAACCAAATGTGTTTGCATTAGGTTTGCAGTCAGGACTTTTGAGTACAATTGAAATGTATACTACTTTTATGTCAAAGCATTCTATTCACTGTGAAATCAACTTTTTTGTCTTTATGTGCACAGGTATGTAACAACTTTCAGACATCTCAGAATCATGTGGGAAGTTAACCTAAGGTGTTTCCATTAGGTTTGCAGTAAGTGCTTTGTAGTAAAATTGAAATGTACACTATTTGTATTGTCTAAGCATTGCATTCACAGAGATAACAACTTTTTTCTGTTGATGTGTACAGCCATGAAACAACTTTCAAACTACTCATAATCATGTCGAAAGTTAACCTAAGGTGTTTCCATTAGGTTTGCAGTAAGTGCTTTGTTGTAAAATTGAAATGTTTACTACTTTTATGTCAAAGCATTCTATTCACCGTGAAATCAACTTTTTTGTCTTTATGTGTACAGCCATGAAACAACTTTCAAACTACTCATAATCATGTGGAAAGTTAACCTAAGGTGTTTCCATTAGGTCTGCAGTAAATGCTTTGGTGTAAAATTGAAATGTATACTATTTGTATTGTCTAAGCATTGCATTCACTGAGATAACAACTTTTTTCTGTTGATGTGTACAGCCATGAAACAACTTTCAAACTGCTCATAATCATGTGGAAAGTTAATCTAAGTTGTTTCCATTAGGTTTGCAGTAAGTGCTTTGGTGTAAAATTGAAATGTATACTATTTGTATTGTCTAAGCATTGCATGCACTGAGATAACAACTTTTTTGTGTTGATGTGTACAGCCATGAAACAACTTTCAAACTACTCATAATCATGTGGGAAGTTAACCTAAGGTGTTTCCATTAGTTTGCAGTAAGTACTTTGGTGTAAAATTCAGATGTGTACTTCCTTAATGTCAGAGCATAGTAGTACTGAGAAAGTAACTTTTTTGTCTTGATGAACTGAGGCATGAAACAACTTTAACCCTAGTCATATTCATCTGGGAAGTTAACCAAATGTGTTTGCATTAGGTTTGCAGTCAGGACTTTTGAGTACAATTGAAATGTATACTACTTTTATGTCAAAGCATTCTATTCACTGTGAAATCAACTTTTTTGTCTTTATGTGCACAGGTATGTAACAACTTTCAGACATCTCAGAATCATGTGGGAAGTTAACCTAAGGTGTTTCCATTAGGTTTGCAGTAAGTGCTTTGTAGTAAAATTGAAATGTACACTATTTGTATTGTCTAAGCATTGCATTCACAGAGATAACAACTTTTTTCTGTTGATGTGTACAGCCATGAAACAACTTTCAAACTACTCATAATCATGTCGAAAGTTAACCTAAGGTGTTTCCATTAGGTTTGCAGTAAGTGCTTTGTTGTAAAATTGAAATGTTTACTACTTTTATGTCAAAGCATTCTATTCACCGTGAAATCAACTTTTTTGTCTTTATGTGTACAGCCATGAAACAACTTTCAAACTACTCATAATCATGTGGAAAGTTAACCTAAGGTGTTTCCATTAGGTCTGCAGTAAATGCTTTGGTGTAAAATTGAAATGTATACTATTTGTATTGTCTAAGCATTGCATTCACTGAGATAACAACTTTTTTCTGTTGATGTGTACAGCCATGAAACAACTTTCAAACTGCTCATAATCATGTGGAAAGTTAACCTAAGGTGTTTCCATTAGGTCTGCAGTAAATGCTTTGGTGTAAAATTGAAATGTATACTATTTGTATTGTAAAAGCATTGCATGCACTGAGAAAACAACTTTTTTGTCTTGATGTGCACAGGTATGAAACAACTTTCAGACATCTCAGAATCATGTGGGAAGTTAATCTAAGTTGTTTCCATTAGTTTTGCAGTAAGTGCTTTGGTGTAAAATTGAAATGTATTCTATTTGTATTGTCTGAGCATTGCATGCACTGAGATAACAACTTTTTTGTGTTGATGTGTACAGCCATGAAACAACTTTCAAACTACTCATAATCATGTGGGAAGTTAACCTAAGGTGTTTCCATTAGTTTGCAGTAAGTACTTTGGTGTAAAATTCAGATGTGTACTTCCTTAATGTCAGAGCATAGTAGTACTGAGAAAGTAACTTTTTTGTCTTGATGAACTGAGGCATGAAACAACTTTAAACCTAGTCATATTCATCTGGGAAGTTAACCAAATGTGTTTGCATTAGGTTTGCAGTCAGGACTTTTGAGTACAATTGAAATGTATACTACTTTTATGTCAAAGCATTCTATTCACTGTGAAATCAACTTTTTTGTCTTTATGTGCACAGGTATGTAACCACTTTCAGACATCTCAGAATCATGTGGGAAGTTAACCTAAGGTGTTTCCATTAGGTTTGCAGTAAGTGCTTTGTAGTAAAATTGAAATGTACACTATTTGTATTGTCTAAGCATTGCATTCACTGAGATAACAACTTTTTTCTGTTGATGTGTACAGCCATGAAACAACTTTCAAACTACTCATAATCATGTGGAAAGTTAACCTAAAGTGTTTCCATTAGGTTTGCAGTAAGTACTTTGTTGTAAAATTGAAATGTATACTACTTTTATGTCAAAGCATTCTATTCACTGTGAAATCAACTTTTTTGTCTTTATGTGCACAAGTATGAAACAACTTTCAGACATCTCAGAATCATGTGGGAAGTTAACCTAAGGTGTTTCCATTAGGTTTGCAGTAAGTGCTTTGGTGTAAAATTGAAATGAATACTATTTGTATTGTCTAAGCATTGCATGCACTGAGATTACAACTTTTTTGTGTTGATGTGTGCAGCCATAAAACAACTTTCAAACTACTCATAATCATGTGGAAAGTTAACCTAAAGTGTTTCCATTAGGTTTGCAGTAAGTACTTTGTTGTAAAATTGAAATGTTTACTACTTTTATGTCAAAGCATTCTATTCACCGTGAAATCAACTTTTTTGTCTTTATGTGTACAGCCATGAAACAACTTTCAAACTACTCATAATCATGTGGAAAGTTAACCTAAGGTGTTTCCATTAGGTCTGCAGTAAATGCTTTGGTGTAAAATTGAAATGTATACTATTTGTATTGTCTAAGCATTGCATTCACTGAGATAACAACTTTTTTCTGTTGATGTGTACAGCCATGAAACAACTTTCAAACTACTCATAATCATGTGGAAAGTTAACCTAAGGTGTTTCCATTAGGTCTGCAGTAAATGCTTTGGTGTAAAATTGAAATGTATACTATTTGTATTGTAAAAGCATTGCATGCACTGAGAAAACAACTTTTTTGTCTTGATGTGCACAGGTATGAAACAACTTTCAGACATCTCAGAATCATGTGGGAAGTTAATCTAAGTTGTTTCTATTAGGTTTGCAGTAAGTGCTTTGGTGTAAAATTGAAATGTATTCTATTTGTATTGTCTGAGCATTGCATGCACTGAGATAACAACTTTTTTGTGTTGATGTGTACAGCCATGAAACAACTTTCAAACTACTCATAATCATGTGGGAAGTTAACCTAAGGTGTTTCCATTAGTTTGCAGTAAGTACTTTGGTGTAAAATTCAGATGTGTACTTCCTTAATGTCAGAGCATAGTAGTACTGAGAAAGTAACTTTTTTGTCTTGATGAACTGAGGCATGAAACAACTTTAAACCTAGTCATATTCATCTGGGAAGTTAACCAAATGTGTTTGCATTAGGTTTGCAGTCAGGACTTTTGAGTACAATTGAAATGTATACTACTTTTATGTCAAAGCATTCTATTCACTGTGAAATCAACTTTTTTGTCTTTATGTGCACAGGTATGTAACAACTTTCAGACATCTCAGAATCATGTGGGAAGTTAACCTAAGGTGTTTCCATTAGGTTTGCAGTAAGTGCTTTGTAGTAAAATTGAAATGTACACTATTTGTATTGTCTAAGCATTGCATTCACTGAGATAACAACTTTTTTCTGTTGATGTGTACAGCCATGAAACAACTTTCAAACTACTCATAATCAGTGGAAAGTTAACCTAAGGTGTTTCCATTAGGTTTGCAGTAAGTGCTTTGGTGTAAAATTGAAATGTATACTATTTGTATTGTAAAGGCATTGCATGCACTGAGAAAACAACTTTTTTGTCTTGATGTGCACAGGTATGAAACAACTTTCAGACATCTCAGAATCATGTGGGAAGTTAATCTAAGTTGTTTCCATTAGGTTTGCAGTAAGTGCTTTGGTGTAAAATTGAAATGTATACTATTTGTATTGTCTAAGCATTGCATGCACTGAGATAACAACTTTTTTGTGTTGATGTGTACAGCCATGAAACAACGTTCAAACTACTCATAATCATGTGGAAAGTTAACCTAAAGTGTTTCCATTAGGTTTGCAGTAAGTACTTTGTTGTAAAATTGAAATGTATACTACTTTTATGTCAAAGCATTCTATTCACTGTGAAATCAACTTTTTTGTCTTTATGTGCACAAGTATGAAACAACTTTCAGACATCTCAGAATCATGTGGGAAGTTAACCTAAGGTGTTTCCATTAGGTTTGCAGTAAGTACTTTGGTGTAAAATTGAAATGTATACTATTTGTATTGTCTAAGCATTGCATGCACTGAGATAACAACTTTTTTGTGTTGATGTGTACAGCCATGAAACAACTTTCAAACTACTCATAATCATGTGGGAAGTTAACCTAAGGTGTTTCCATTAGTTTGCAGTAAGTACTTTGGTGTAAAATTCAGATGTGTACTTCCTTAATGTCAGAGCATAGTAGTACTGAGAAAGTAACTTTTTTGTCTTGATGAACTGAGGCATGAAACAACTTTAAACCTAGTCATATTCATCTGGGAAGTTAACCAAATGTGTTTGCATTAGGTTTGCAGTCAGGACTTTTGAGTACAATTGAAATGTATACTACTTTTATGTCAAAGCATTCTATTCACTGTGAAATCAACTTTTTTGTCTTTATGTGCACAGGTATGTAACAACTTTCAGACATCTCAGAATCATGTGGGAAGTTAACCTAAGGTGTTTCCATTAGGTTTGCAGTAAGTGCTTTGTAGTAAAATTGAAATGTACACTATTTGTATTGTCTAAGCATTGCATTCACTGAGATAACAACTTTTTTCTGTTGATGTGTAAAGCCATGAAACAACTTTCAAACTACTCATAATCATGTGGAAAGTTAACCTAAGGTGTTTCCATTAGGTTTGCAGTAAGTGCTTTGTTGTAAAATTGAAATGTTTACTACTTTTATGTCAAAGCATTCTATTCACCGTGAAATCAACTTTTTTGTCTTTATGTGTACAGCCATGAAACAACTTTCAAACTACTCATAATCATGTGGAAAGTTAACCTAAGGTGTTTCCATTAGGTCTGCAGTAAATGCTTTGGTGTAAAATTGAAATGTATACTATTTGTATTGTCTAAGCATTGCATTCACTGAGATAACAACTTTTTTCTGTTGATGTGTACAGCCATGAAACAACTTTCAAACTACTCATAATCATGTGGAAAGTTAACCTAAGGTGTTTCCATTAGGTCTGCAGTAAATGCTTTGGTGTAAAATTGAAATGTATACTATTTGTATTGTAAAAGCATTGCATGCACTGAGAAAACAACTTTTTTGTCTTGATGTGCACAGGTATGAAACAACTTTCAGACATCTCAGAATCATGTGGGAAGTTAATCTAAGTTGTTTCCATTAGTTTTGCAGTAAGTGCTTTGGTGTAAAATTGAAATGTATTCTATTTGTATTGTCTGAGCATTGCATGCACTGAGATAACAACTTTTTTGTGTTGATGTGTACAGCCATGAAACAACTTTCAAACTACTCATAATCATGTGGGAAGTTAACCTAAGGTGTTTCCATTAGTTTGCAGTAAGTACTTTGGTGTAAAATTCAGATGTGTACTTCCTTAATGTCAGAGCATAGTAGTACTGAGAAAGTAACTTTTTTGTCTTGATGAACTGAGGCATGAAACAACTTTAAACCTAGTCATATTCATCTGGGAAGTTAACCAAATGTGTTTGCATTAGGTTTGCAGTCAGGACTTTTGAGTACAATTGAAATGTATACTACTTTTATGTCAAAGCATTCTATTCACTGTGAAATCAACTTTTTTGTCTTTATGTGCACAGGTATGTAACCACTTTCAGACATCTCAGAATCATGTGGGAAGTTAACCTAAGGTGTTTCCATTAGGTTTGCAGTAAGTGCTTTGTAGTAAAATTGAAATGTACACTATTTGTATTGTCTAAGCATTGCATTCACTGAGATAACAACTTTTTTCTGTTGATGTGTACAGCCATGAAACAACTTTCAAACTACTCATAATCATGTGGAAAGTTAACCTAAAGTGTTTCCATTAGGTTTGCAGTAAGTACTTTGTTGTAAAATTGAAATGTATACTACTTTTATGTCAAAGCATTCTATTCACTGTGAAATCAACTTTTTTGTCTTTATGTGCACAAGTATGAAACAACTTTCAGACATCTCAGAATCATGTGGGAAGTTAACCTAAGGTGTTTCCATTAGGTTTGCAGTAAGTGCTTTGGTGTAAAATTGAAATGAATACTATTTGTATTGTCTAAGCATTGCATGCACTGAGATTACAACTTTTTTGTGTTGATGTGTGCAGCCATAAAACAACTTTCAAACTACTCATAATCATGTGGAAAGTTAACCTAAAGTGTTTCCATTAGGTTTGCAGTAAGTACTTTGTTGTAAAATTGAAATGTTTACTACTTTTATGTCAAAGCATTCTATTCACCGTGAAATCAACTTTTTTGTCTTTATGTGTACAGCCATGAAACAACTTTCAAACTACTCATAATCATGTGGAAAGTTAACCTAAGGTGTTTCCATTAGGTCTGCAGTAAATGCTTTGGTGTAAAATTGAAATGTATACTATTTGTATTGTCTAAGCATTGCATTCACTGAGATAACAACTTTTTTCTGTTGATGTGTACAGCCATGAAACAACTTTCAAACTACTCATAATCATGTGGAAAGTTAACCTAAGGTGTTTCCATTAGGTCTGCAGTAAATGCTTTGGTGTAAAATTGAAATGTATACTATTTGTATTGTAAAAGCATTGCATGCACTGAGAAAACAACTTTTTTGTCTTGATGTGCACAGGTATGAAACAACTTTCAGACATCTCAGAATCATGTGGGAAGTTAATCTAAGTTGTTTCTATTAGGTTTGCAGTAAGTGCTTTGGTGTAAAATTGAAATGTATTCTATTTGTATTGTCTGAGCATTGCATGCACTGAGATAACAACTTTTTTGTGTTGATGTGTACAGCCATGAAACAACTTTCAAACTACTCATAATCATGTGGGAAGTTAACCTAAGGTGTTTCCATTAGTTTGCAGTAAGTACTTTGGTGTAAAATTCAGATGTGTACTTCCTTAATGTCAGAGCATAGTAGTACTGAGAAAGTAACTTTTTTGTCTTGATGAACTGAGGCATGAAACAACTTTAAACCTAGTCATATTCATCTGGGAAGTTAACCAAATGTGTTTGCATTAGGTTTGCAGTCAGGACTTTTGAGTACAATTGAAATGTATACTACTTTTATGTCAAAGCATTCTATTCACTGTGAAATCAACTTTTTTGTCTTTATGTGCACAGGTATGTAACAACTTTCAGACATCTCAGAATCATGTGGGAAGTTAACCTAAGGTGTTTCCATTAGGTTTGCAGTAAGTGCTTTGTAGTAAAATTGAAATGTACACTATTTGTATTGTCTAAGCATTGCATTCACTGAGATAACAACTTTTTTCTGTTGATGTGTACAGCCATGAAACAACTTTCAAACTACTCATAATCAGTGGAAAGTTAACCTAAGGTGTTTCCATTAGGTTTGCAGTAAGTGCTTTGGTGTAAAATTGAAATGTATACTATTTGTATTGTAAAAGCATTGCATGCACTGAGAAAACAACTTTTTTGTCTTGATGTGCACAGGTATGAAACAACTTTCAGACATCTCAGAATCATGTGGGAAGTTAATCTAAGTTGTTTCCATTAGGTTTGCAGTAAGTGCTTTGGTGTAAAATTGAAATGTATACTATTTGTATTGTCTAAGCATTGCATGCACTGAGATAACAACTTTTTTGTGTTGATGTGTACAGCCATGAAACAACTTTCAAACTACTCATAATCATGTGGGAAGTTAACCTAAGGTGTTTCCATTAGTTTGCAGTAAGTACTTTGGTGTAAAATTCAGATGTGTACTTCCTTAATGTCAGAGCATAGTAGTACTGAGAAAGTAACTTTTTTGTCTTGATGAACTGAGGCATGAAACAACTTTAACCCTAGTCATATTCATCTGGGAAGTTAACCAAATGTGTTTGCATTAGGTTTGCAGTCAGGACTTTTGAGTACAATTGAAATGTATACTACTTTTATGTCAAAGCATTCTATTCACTGTGAAATCAACTTTTTTGTCTTTATGTGCACAGGTATGTAACAACTTTCAGACATCTCAGAATCATGTGGGAAGTTAACCTAAGGTGTTTCCATTAGGTTTGCAGTAAGTGCTTTGTAGTAAAATTGAAATGTACACTATTTGTATTGTCTAAGCATTGCATTCACAGAGATAACAACTTTTTTCTGTTGATGTGTACAGCCATGAAACAACTTTCAAACTACTCATAATCATGTCGAAAGTTAACCTAAGGTGTTTCCATTAGGTTTGCAGTAAGTGCTTTGTTGTAAAATTGAAATGTTTACTACTTTTATGTCAAAGCATTCTATTCACCGTGAAATCAACTTTTTTGTCTTTATGTGTACAGCCATGAAACAACTTTCAAACTACTCATAATCATGTGGGAAGTTAACCTAAGGTGTTTCCATTAGGTCTGCAGTAAATGCTTTGGTGTAAAATTGAAATGTATACTATTTGTATTGTCTAAGCATTGCATTCACTGAGATAACAACTTTTTTCTGTTGATGTGTACAGCCATGAAACAACTTTCAAACTGCTCATAATCATGTGGAAAGTTAACCTAAGGTGTTTCCATTAGGTCTGCAGTAAATGCTTTGGTGTAAAATTGAAATGTATACTATTTGTATTGTAAAAGCATTGCATGCACTGAGAAAACAACTTTTTTGTCTTGATGTGCACAGGTATGAAACAACTTTCAGACATCTCAGAATCATGTGGGAAGTTAATCTAAGTTGTTTCTATTAGGTTTGCAGTAAGTGCTTTGGTGTAAAATTGAAATGTATTCTATTTGTATTGTCTGAGCATTGCATGCACTGAGATAACAACTTTTTTGTGTTGATGTGTACAGCCATGAAACAACTTTCAAACTACTCATAATCATGTGGGAAGTTAACCTAAGGTGTTTCCATTAGTTTGCAGTAAGTACTTTGGTGTAAAATTCAGATGTGTACTTCCTTAATGTCAGAGCATAGTAGTACTGAGAAAGTAACTTTTTTGTCTTGATGAACTGAGGCATGAAACAACTTTAAACCTAGTCATATTCATCTGGGAAGTTAACCAAATGTGTTTGCATTAGGTTTGCAGTCAGGACTTTTGAGTACAATTGAAATGTATACTACTTTTATGTCAAAGCATTCTATTCACTGTGAAATCAACTTTTTTGTCTTTATGTGCACAGGTATGTAACAACTTTCAGACATCTCAGAATCATGTGGGAAGTTAACCTAAGGTGTTTCCATTAGGTTTGCAGTAAGTGCTTTGTAGTAAAATTGAAATGTACACTATTTGTATTGTCTAAGCATTGCATTCACTGAGATAACAACTTTTTTCTGTTGATGTGTACAGCCATGAAACAACTTTCAAACTACTCATAATCAGTGGAAAGTTAACCTAAGGTGTTTCCATTAGGTTTGCAGTAAGTGCTTTGGTGTAAAATTGAAATGTATACTATTTGTATTGTAAAAGCATTGCATGCACTGAGAAAACAACTTTTTTGTCTTGATGTGCACAGGTATGAAACAACTTTCAGACATCTCAGAATTATGTGGGAAGTTAATCTAAGTTGTTTCCATTAGGTTTGCAGTAAGTGCTTTGGTGTAAAATTGAAATGTATACTATTTGTATTGTCTAAGCATTGCATGCACTGAGATAACAACTTTTTTGTGTTGATGTGTACAGCCATGAAACAACTTTCAAACTACTCATAATCATGTGGGAAGTTAACCTAAGGTGTTTCCATTAGTTTGCAGTAAGTACTTTGGTGTAAAATTCAGATGTGTACTTCCTTAATGTCAGAGCATAGTAGTACTGAGAAAGTAACTTTTTTGTCTTGATGAACTGAGGCATGAAACAACTTTAAACCTAGTCATATTCATCTGGGAAGTTAACCAAATGTGTTTGCATTAGGTTTGCAGTCAGGACTTTTGAGTACAATTGAAATGTATACTACTTTTATGTCAAAGCATTCTATTCACTGTGAAATCAACTTTTTTGTCTTTATGTGCACAGGTATGTAACAAATTTCAGACATCTCAGAATCATGTGGGAAGTTAACCTAAAGTGTTTCCATTAGGTTTGCAGTAAGTGCTTTGGTGTAAAATTGAAATGTACACTATTTGTATTGTCTAAGCATTGCATGCACTGAGATAACAACTTTTTTGTGTTGATGTGTACAGCCATGAAACAACTTTCAAACTACTCATAATCATGTGGAAAGTTAACCTAAAGTGTTTCCATTAGGTTTGCAGTAAGTACTTTGTTGTAAAATTGAAATGTATACTACTTTTATGTCAAAGCATTCTATTCACTGTGAAATCAACTTTTTTGTCTTTATGTGCACAAGTATGAAACAACTTTCAGACATTTCAGAATCATGTGGGAAGTTAACCTAAGGTGTTTCCATTAGGTTTGCAGTAAGTGCTTTGGTGTAAAATTGAAATGTATACTATTTGTATTGTCTAAGCATTGCATGCACTGAGATAACAACTTTTTTGTGTTGATGTGTACAGCCATGAAACAACTTTCAAACTACTCATAATCATGTGGGAAGTTAACCTAAGGTGTTTCCATTAGGTTTGCAGTAAGTACTTTGGTGTAAAATTCAGATGTGTACTTCCTTAATGTCAGAGCATAGTAGTACTGAGAAAGTAACTTTTATGTCTTGATGAACTGAGGCATGAAACAACTTTAAACCTAGTCATATTCATCTGGGAAGTTAACCAAATGTGTTTGCATTAGGTTTGCAGTCAGGACTTTTGAGTACAATTGAAATGTATACTACTTTTATGTCAAAGCATTCTATTCACTGTGAAATCAACTTTTTTGTCTTTATGTGCACAGGTATGTAACAACTTTCAGACATCTCAGAATCATGTGGGAAGTTAACCTAAGGTGTTTCCATTAGGTTTGCAGTAAGTGCTTTGTAGTAAAATTGAAATGTACACTATTTGTATTGTCTAAGCATTGCATTCACTGAGATAACAACTTTTTTCTGTTGATGTGTACAGCCATGAAACAACTTTCAAACTACTCATAATCATGTGGAAAGTTAACCTAAGGTGTGTCCATTAGGTTTGCAGTAAGTGCTTTGGTGTAAAATTGAAATGTATACTATTTGTATTGTAAAAGCATTGCATGCACTGAGAAAACAACTTTTTTGTCTTGATGTGCACAGGTATGAAACAACTTTCAGACATCTCAGAATCATGTGGGAATTAATCTAAGTTGTTTCCATTAGGTTTGCAGTAAGTGCTTTGGTGTAAAATTGAAATGTATACTATTTGTATTGTCTAAGCATTGCATGCACTGAGATAACAACTTTTTTGTGTTGATGTGTACAGCCATGAAACAACTTTCAAACTACTCATAATCATGTGGGAAGTTAACCTAAGGTGTTTCCATTAGTTTGCAGTAAGTACTTTGGTGTAAAATTCAGATGTGTACTTCCTTAATGTCAGAGCATAGTAGTACTGAGAAAGTAACTTTTTTGTCTTGATGAACTGAGGCATGAAACAACTTTAAACCTAGTCATATTCATCTGGGAAGTTAACCAAATGTGTTTGCATTAGGTTTGCAGTCAGGACTTTTGAGTACAATTGAAATGTATACTACTTTTATGTCAAAGCATTCTATTCACTGTGAAATCAACTTTTTTGTCTTTATGTGCACAGGTATGTAACAACTTTCAGACATCTCAGAATCATGTGGGAAGTTAACCTAAAGTGTTTCCATTAGGTTTGCAGTAAGTGCTTTGGTGTAAAATTGAAATGTACACTATTTGTATTGTCTAAGCATTGCATGCACTGAGATAACAACTTTTTTGTGTTGATGTGTACAGCCATGAAACAACTTTCAAACTACTCATAATCATGTGGAAAGTTAACCTAAAGTGTTTCCATTAGGTTTGCAGTAAGTACTTTGTTGTAAAATTGAAATGTATACTACTTTTATGTCAAAGCATTCTATTCACTGTGAAATCAACTTTTTTGTCTTTATGTGCTCAAGTATGAAACAACTTTCAGACATCTCAGAATCATGTGGGAAGTTAACCTAAGGTGTTTCCATTAGGTTTGCAGTAAGTGCTTTGGTGTAAAATTGAAATGTATACTATTTGTATTGTCTAAGCATTGCATGCACTGAGATAACAACTTTTTTGTGTTGATGTGTACAGCCATGAAACAACTTTCAAACTACTCATAATCATGTGGGAAGTTAACCTAAGGTGTTTCCATTAGTTTGCAGTAAGTACTTTGGTGTAAAATTCAGATGTGTACTTCCTTAATGTCAGAGCATAGTAGTACTGAGAAAGTAACTTTTTTGTCTCGATGAACTGAGGCATGAAACAACTTTAAACCTAGTCATATTCATCTGGGAAGTTAACCAAATGTGTTTGCATTAGGTTTGCAGTCAGGACTTTTGAGTACAATTGAAATGTATACTACTTTTATGTCAAAGCATTCTATTCACTGTGAAATCAACTTTTTTGTCTTTATGTGCACAGGTATGTAACAACTTTCAGACATCTCAGAATCATGTGGGAAGTTAACCTAAAGTGTTTCCATTAGGTTTGCAGTAAGTGCTTTGGTGTAAAATTGAAATGTACACTATTTGTATTGTCTAAGCATTGCATGCACTGAGATAACAACTTTTTTGTGTTGATGTGTACAGCCATGAAACAACTTTCAAACTACTCATAATCATGTGGAAAGTTAACCTAAAGTGTTTCCATTAGGTTTGCAGTAAGTACTTTGTTGTAAAATTGAAATGTATACTACTTTTATGTCAAAGCATTCTATTCACTGTGAAATCAACTTTTTTGTCTTTATGTGCACAAGTATGAAACAACTTTCAGACATCTCAGAATCATGTGGGAAGTTAACCTAGGGTGTTTCCATTAGGTTTGCAGTAAGTGCTTTGGTGTAAAATTGAAATGTATACTATTTGTATTGTCTAAGCATTGCATGCACTGAGATAACAACTTTTTTGTGTTGATGTGTACAGCCATGAAACAACTTTCAAACTACTCATAATCATGTGGGAAGTTAACCTAAGGTGTTTCCATTAGTTTGCAGTAAGTACTTTGGTGTAAAATTCAGATGTGTACTTCCTTAATGTCAGAGCATAGTAGTACTGAGAAAGTAACTTTTTTGTCTTGATGAACTGAGGCATGAAACAACTTTAAACCTAGTCATATTCATCTGGGAAGTTAACCAAATGTGTTTGCATTAGGTTTGCAGTCAGGACTTTTGAGTACAATTGAAATGTATACTACTTTTATGTCAAAGCATTCTATTCACTGTGAAATCAACTTTTTTGTCTTTATGTGCACAGGTATGTAACAACTTTCAGACATCTCAGAATCATGTGGGAAGTTAACCTAAAGTGTTTCCATTAGGTTTGTAGTAAGTGCTTTGGTGTAAAATTGAAATGTACACTATTTGTATTGTCTAAGCATTGCATGCACTGAGATAACAACTTTTTTGTGTTGATGTGTACAGCCATGAAACAACTTTCAAACTACTCATAATCATGTGGAAAGTTAACCTAAAGTGTTTCCATTAGGTTTGCAGTAAGTACTTTGTTGTAAAATTGAAATGTATACTACTTTTATGTCAAAGCATTCTATTCACTGTGAAATCAACTTTTTTGTCTTTATGTGCACAAGTATGAAACAACTTTCAGACATCTCAGAATCATGTGGGAAGTTAACCTAAGGTGTTTCCATTAGGTTTGCAGTAAGTACTTTGGTGTAAAATTCAGATGTGTACTTCCTTAATGTCAGAGCATAGTAGTACTGAGAAAGTAACTTTTTTGTCTTGATGAACTGAGGCATGAAACAACTTTAAACCTAGTCATATTCATCTGGGAAGTTAACCAAATGTGTTTGCATTAGGTTTGCAGTCAGGACTTTTGAGTACAATTGAAATGTATACTACTTTTATGTCAAAGCATTCTATTCACTGTGAAATCAACTTTTTTGTCTTTATGTGCACAGGTATGTAACAACTTTCAGACATCTCAGAATCATGTGGGAAGTTAACCTAAGGTGTTTCCATTAGGTTTGCAGTAAGTGCTTTGTAGTAAAATTGAAATGTACACTATTTGTATTGTCTAAGCATTGCATTCACTGAGATAACAACTTTTTTCTGTTGATGTGTACAGCCATGAAACAACTTTCAAACTACTCATAATCATGTGGAAAGTTAACCTAAGGTGTGTCCATTAGGTTTGCAGTAAGTGCTTTGGTGTAAAATTGAAATGTATACTATTTGTATTGTAAAAGCATTGCATGCACTGAGAAAACAACTTTTTTGTCTTGATGTGCACAGGTATGAAACAACTTTCAGACATCTCAGAATCATGTGGGAAGTTAATCTAAGTTGTTTCCATTAGGTTTGCAGTAAGTGCTTTGGTGTAAAATTGAAATGTATACTATTTGTATTGTCTAAGCATTGCATGCACTGAGATAACAACTTTTTTGTGTTGATGTGTACAGCCATGAAACAACTTTCAAACTACTCATAATCATGTGGGAAGTTAACCTAAGGTGTTTCCATTAGTTTGCAGTAAGTACTTTGGTGTAAAATTCAGATGTGTACTTCCTTAATGTCAGAGCATAGTAGTACTGAGAAAGTAACTTTTTTGTCTTGATGAACTGAGGCATGAAACAACTTTAAACCTAGTCATATTCATCTGGGAAGTTAACCAAATGTGTTTGCATTAGGTTTGCAGTCAGGACTTTTGAGTACAATTGAAATGTATACTACTTTTATGTCAAAGCATTCTATTCACTGTGAAATCAACTTTTTTGTCTTTATGTGCACAGGTATGTAACAACTTTCAGACATCTCAGAATCATGTGGGAAGTTAACCTAAAGTGTTTCCATTAGGTTTGCAGTAAGTGCTTTGGTGTAAAATTGAAATGTACACTATTTGTATTGTCTAAGCATTGCATGCACTGAGATAACAACTTTTTTGTGTTGATGTGTACAGCCATGAAACAACTTTCAAACTACTCATAATCATGTGGAAAGTTAACCTAAAGTGTTTCCATTAGGTTTGCAGTAAGTACTTTGTTGTAAAATTGAAATGTATACTACTTTTATGTCAAAGCATTCTATTCACTGTGAAATCAACTTTTTTGTCTTTATGTGCACAAGTATGAAACAACTTTCAGACATCTCAGAATCATGTGGGAAGTTAACCTAAGGTGTTTCCATTAGGTTTGCAGTAAGTGCTTTGGTGTAAAATTGAAATGTATACTATTTGTATTGTCTAAGCATTGCATGCACTGAGATAACAACTTTTTTGTGTTGATGTGTACAGCCATGAAACAACTTTCAAACTACTCATAATCATGTGGGAAGTTAACCTAAGGTGTTTCCATTAGTTTGCAGTAAGTACTTTGGTGTAAAATTCAGATGTGTACTTCCTTAATGTCAGAGCATAGTAGTACTGAGAAAGTAACTTTTTTGTCTCGATGAACTGAGGCATGAAACAACTTTAAACCTAGTCATATTCATCTGGGAAGTTAACCAAATGTGTTTGCATTAGGTTTGCAGTCAGGACTTTTGAGTACAATTGAAATGTATACTACTTTTATGTCAAAGCATTCTATTCACTGTGAAATCAACTTTTTTGTCTTTATGTGCACAGGTATGTAACAACTTTCAGACATCTCAGAATCATGTGGGAAGTTAACCTAAAGTGTTTCCATTAGGTTTGCAGTAAGTGCTTTGGTGTAAAATTGAAATGTACACTATTTGTATTGTCTAAGCATTGCATGCACTGAGATAACAACTTTTTTGTGTTGATGTGTACAGCCATGAAACAACTTTCAAACTACTCATAATCATGTGGAAAGTTAACCTAAAGTGTTTCCATTAGGTTTGCAGTAAGTACTTTGTTGTAAAATTGAAATGTATACTACTTTTATGTCAAAGCATTCTATTCACTGTGAAATCAACTTTTTTGTCTTTATGTGCACAAGTATGAAACAACTTTCAGACATCTCAGAATCATGTGGGAAGTTAACCTAAGGTGTTTCCATTAGGTTTGCAGTAAGTGCTTTGGTGTAAAATTGAAATGTATACTATTTGTATTGTCTAAGCATTGCATGCACTGAGATAACAACTTTTTTGTGTTGATGTGTACAGCCATGAAACAACTTTCAAACTACTCATAATCATGTGGGAAGTTAACCTAAGGTGTTTCCATTAGTTTGCAGTAAGTACTTTGGTGTAAAATTCAGATGTGTACTTCCTTAATGTCAGAGCATAGTAGTACTGAGAAAGTAACTTTTTTGTCTTGATGAACTGAGGCATGAAACAACTTTAAACCTAGTCATATTCATCTGGGAAGTTAACCAAATGTGTTTGCATTAGGTTTGCAGTCAGGACTTTTGAGTACAATTGAAATGTATACTACTTTTATGTCAAAGCATTCTATTCACTGTGAAATCAACTTTTTTGTCTTTATGTGCACAGGTATGTAACAACTTTCAGACATCTCAGAATCATGTGGGAAGTTAACCTAAAGTGTTTCCATTAGGTTTGTAGTAAGTGCTTTGGTGTAAAATTGAAATGTACACTATTTGTATTGTCTAAGCATTGCATGCACTGAGATAACAACTTTTTTGTGTTGATGTGTACAGCCATGAAACAACTTTCAAACTACTCATAATCATGTGGAAAGTTAACCTAAAGTGTTTCCATTAGGTTTGCAGTAAGTACTTTGTTGTAAAATTGAAATGTATACTACTTTTATGTCAAAGCATTCTATTCACTGTGAAATCAACTTTTTTGTCTTTATGTGCACAAGTATGAAACAACTTTCAGACATCTCAGAATCATGTGGGAAGTTAACCTAAGGTGTTTCCATTAGGTTTGCAGTAAGTACTTTGGTGTAAAATTCAGATGTGTACTTCCTTAATGTCAGAGCATAGTAGTACTGAGAAAGTAACTTTTTTGTCTTGATGAACTGAGGCATGAAACAACTTTAAACCTAGTCATATTCATCTGGGAAGTTAACCAAATGTGTTTGCATTAGGTTTGCAGTCAGGACTTTTGAGTACAATTGAAATGTATACTACTTTTATGTCAAAGCATTCTATTCACTGTGAAATCAACTTTTTTGTCTTTATGTGCACAGGTATGTAACAACTTTCAGACATCTCAGAATCATGTGGGAAGTTAACCTAAGGTGTTTCCATTAGG
Source organism: Mobula birostris (assembly GCF_030028105.1). Lineage (NCBI taxonomy): Eukaryota > Metazoa > Chordata > Chondrichthyes > Myliobatiformes > Myliobatidae > Mobula > Mobula birostris. The sequence continues at coordinate 154,066 of NW_027277183.1, forward strand.
TTTGCAGTAAGTGCTTTGTAGTAAAATTGAAATGTACACTATTTGTATTGTCTAAGCATTGCATTCACTGAGATAACAACTTTTTTCTGTTGATGTGTACAGCCATGAAACAACTTTCAAACTACTCATAATCATGTGGAAAGTTAACCTAAGGTGTGTCCATTAGGTTTGCAGTAAGTGCTTTGGTGTAAAATTGAAATGTATACTATTTGTATTGTAAAAGCATTGCATGCACTGAGAAAACAACTTTTTTGTCTTGATGTGCACAGGTATGAAACAACTTTCAGACATCTCAGAATCATGTGGGAAGTTAATCTAAGTTGTTTCCATTAGGTTTGCAGTAAGTGCTTTGGTGTAAAATTGAAATGTATACTATTTGTATTGTCTAAGCATTGCATGCACTGAGATAACAACTTTTTTGTGTTGATGTGTACAGCCATGAAACAACTTTCAAACTACTCATAATCATGTGGGAAGTTAACCTAAGGTGTTTCCATTAGTTTGCAGTAAGTACTTTGGTGTAAAATTCAGATGTGTACTTCCTTAATGTCAGAGCATAGTAGTACTGAGAAAGTAACTTTTTTGTCTTGATGAACTGAGGCATGAAACAACTTTAAACCTAGTCATATTCATCTGGGAAGTTAACCAAATGTGTTTGCATTAGGTTTGCAGTCAGGACTTTTGAGTACAATTGAAATGTATACTACTTTTATGTCAAAGCATTCTATTCACTGTGAAATCAACTTTTTTGTCTTTATGTGCACAGGTATGTAACAACTTTCAGACATCTCAGAATCATGTGGGAAGTTAACCTAAAGTGTTTCCATTAGGTTTGCAGTAAGTGCTTTGGTGTAAAATTGAAATGTACACTATTTGTATTGTCTAAGCATTGCATGCACTGAGATAACAACTTTTTTGTGTTGATGTGTACAGCCATGAAACAACTTTCAAACTACTCATAATCATGTGGAAAGTTAACCTAAAGTGTTTCCATTAGGTTTGCAGTAAGTACTTTGTTGTAAAATTGAAATGTATACTACTTTTATGTCAAAGCATTCTATTCACTGTGAAATCAACTTTTTTGTCTTTATGTGCACAAGTATGAAACAACTTTCAGACATCTCAGAATCATGTGGGAAGTTAACCTAAGGTGTTTCCATTAGGTTTGCAGTAAGTGCTTTGGTGTAAAATTGAAATGTATACTATTTGTATTGTCTAAGCATTGCATGCACTGAGATAACAACTTTTTTGTGTTGATGTGTACAGCCATGAAACAACTTTCAAACTACTCATAATCATGTGGGAAGTTAACCTAAGGTGTTTCCATTAGTTTGCAGTAAGTACTTTGGTGTAAAATTCAGATGTGTACTTCCTTAATGTCAGAGCATAGTAGTACTGAGAAAGTAACTTTTTTGTCTCGATGAACTGAGGCATGAAACAACTTTAAACCTAGTCATATTCATCTGGGAAGTTAACCAAATGTGTTTGCATTAGGTTTGCAGTCAGGACTTTTGAGTACAATTGAAATGTATACTACTTTTATGTCAAAGCATTCTATTCACTGTGAAATCAACTTTTTTGTCTTTATGTGCACAGGTATGTAACAACTTTGAGACATCTCAGAATCATGTGGGAAGTTAACCTAAAGTGTTTCCATTAGGTTTGTAGTAAGTGCTTTGGTGTAAAATTGAAATGTACACTATTTGTATTGTCTAAGCATTGCATGCACTGAGATAACAACTTTTTTGTGTTGATGTGTACAGCCATGAAACAACTTTCAAACTACTCATAATCATGTGGAAAGTTAACCTAAAGTGTTTCCATTAGGTTTGCAGTAAGTACTTTGTTGTAAAATTGAAATGTATACTACTTTTATGTCAAAGCATTCTATTCACTGTGAAATCAACTTTTTTGTCTTTATGTGCACAAGTATGAAACAACTTTCAGACATCTCAGAATCATGTGGGAAGTTAACCTAAGGTGTTTCCATTAGGTTTGCAGTAAGTGCTTTGGTGTAAAATTGAAATGTATACTATTTGTATTGTCTAAGCATTGCATGCACTGAGATTACAACTTTTTTGTGTTGATGTGTGCAGCCATAAAACAACTTTCAAACTACTCATAATCATGTGGAAAGTTAACCTAAAGTGTTTCCATTAGGTTTGCAGTAAGTACTTTGTTGTAAAATTGAAATGTTTACTACTTTTATGTCAAAGCATTCTATTCACCGTGAAATCAACTTTTTTGTCTTTATGTGTACAGCCATGAAACAACTTTCAAACTACTCATAATCATGTGGAAAGTTAACCTAAGGTGTTTCCATTAGGTCTGCAGTAAATGCTTTGGTGTAAAATTGAAATGTATACTATTTGTATTGTCTAAGCATTGCATTCACTGAGATAACAACTTTTTTCTGTTGATGTGTACAGCCATGAAACAACTTTCAAACTACTCATAATCATGTGGAAAGTTAACCTAAGGTGTTTCCATTAGGTCTGCAGTAAATGCTTTGGTGTAAAATTGAAATGTATACTATTTGTATTGTAAAAGCATTGCATGCACTGAGAAAACAACTTTTTTGTCTTGATGTGCACAGGTATGAAACAACTTTCAGACATCTCAGAATCATGTGGGAAGTTAATCTAAGTTGTTTCCATTAGGTTTGCAGTAAGTGCTTTGGTGTAAAATTGAAATGTATTCTATTTGTATTGTCTGAGCATTGCATGCACTGAGATAACAACTTTTTTGTGTTGATGTGTACAGCCATGAAACAACTTTCAAACTACTCATAATCATGTGGGAAGTTAACCTAAGGTGTTTCCATTAGTTTGCAGTAAGTACTTTGGTGTAAAATTCAGATGTGTACTTCCTTAATGTCAGAGCATAGTAGTACTGAGAAAGTAACTTTTTTGTCTTGATGAACTGAGGCATGAAACAACTTTAAACCTAGTCATATTCATCTGGGAAGTTAACCAAATGTGTTTGCATTAGGTTTGCAGTCAGGACTTTTGAGTACAATTGAAATGTATACTACTTTTATGTCAAAGCATTCTATTCACTGTGAAATCAACTTTTTTGTCTTTATGTGTACAGGTATGTAACAACTTTCAGACATCTCAGAATCATGTGGGAAGTTAACCTAAGGTGTTTCCATTAGGTTTGCAGTAAGTGCTTTGTAGTAAAATTGAAATGTACACTATTTGTATTGTCTAAGCATTGCATTCACTGAGATAACAACTTTTTTCTGTTGATGTGTACAGCCATGAAACAACTTTCAAACTACTCATAATCATGTGGAAAGTTAACCTAAAGTGTTTCCATTAGGTTTGCAGTAAGTACTTTGTTGTAAAATTGAAATGTATACTACTTTTATGTCAAAGCATTCTATTCACTGTGAAATCAACTTTTTTGTCTTTATGTGCACAAGTATGAAACAACTTTCAGACATCTCAGAATCATGTGGGAAGTTAACCTAAGGTGTTTCCATTAGGTTTGCAGTAAGTGCTTTGGTGTAAAATTGAAATGTATACTATTTGTATTGTCTAAGCATTGCATGCACTGAGATTACAACTTTTTTGTGTTGATGTGTGCAGCCATAAAACAACTTTCAAACTACTCATAATCATGTGGAAAGTTAACCTAAAGTGTTTCCATTAGGTTTGCAGTAAGTACTTTGTTGTAAAATTGAAATGTTTACTACTTTTATGTCAAAGCATTCTATTCACCGTGAAATCAACTTTTTTGTCTTTATGTGTACAGCCATGAAACAACTTTCAAACTACTCATAATCATGTGGAAAGTTAACCTAAGGTGTTTCCATTAGGTCTGCAGTAAATGCTTTGGTGTAAAATTGAAATGTATACTATTTGTATTGTCTAAGCATTGCATTCACTGAGATAACAACTTTTTTCTGTTGATGTGTACAGCCATGAAACAACTTTCAAACTACTCATAATCATGTGGAAAGTTAACCTAAGGTGTTTCCATTAGGTCTGCAGTAAATGCTTTGGTGTAAAATTGAAATGTATACTATTTGTATTGTAAAAGCATTGCATGCACTGAGAAAACAACTTTTTTGTCTTGATGTGCACAGGTATGAAACAACTTTCAGACATCTCAGAATCATGTGGGAAGTTAATCTAAGTTGTTTCCATTAGGTTTGCAGTAAGTGCTTTGGTGTAAAATTGAAATGTATTCTATTTGTATTGTCTGAGCATTGCATGCACTGAGATAACAACTTTTTTGTGTTGATGTGTACAGCCATGAAACAACTTTCAAACTACTCATAATCATGTGGGAAGTTAACCTAAGGTGTTTCCATTAGTTTGCAGTAAGTACTTTGGTGTAAAATTCAGATGTGTACTTCCTTAATGTCAGAGCATAGTAGTACTGAGAAAGTAACTTTTTTGTCTTCATGAACTGAGGCATGAAACAACTTTAAACCTAGTCATATTCTTCTGGGAAGTTAACCAAATGTGTTTGCATTAGGTTTGCAGTCAGGACTTTTGAGTACAATTGAAATGTATACTACTTTTATGTCAAAGCATTCTATTCACTGTGAAATCAACTTTTTTGTCTTTATGTGCACAGGTATGTAACAACTTTCAGACATCTCAGAATCATGTGGGAAGTTAACCTAAGGTGTTTCCATTAGGTTTGCAGTAAGTGCTTTGGTGTAAAATTGAAATGTATACTATTTGTATTGTAAAAGCATTGCATGCACTGAGAAAACAACTTTTTTGTCTTGATGTGCACAGGTATGAAACAACTTTCAGACATCTCAGAATCATGTGGGAAGTTAATCTAAGTTGTTTCCATTAGGTTTGCAGTAAGTGCTTTGGTGTAAATTGAAATGTATACTATTTGTATTGTCTAAGCATTGCATGCACTGAGATAACAACTTTTTTGTGTTGATGTGTACAGCCATGAAACAACTTTCAAACTACTCATAATCATGTGGGAAGTTAACCTAAGGTGTTTCCATTAGTTTGCAGTAAGTACTTTGGTGTAAAATTCAGATGTGTACTTCCTTAATGTCAGAGCTTAGTAGAGAAAGTAACTTTTTTGTCTTGATGAACTGAGGCATGAAACAACTTTAAACCTAGTCATATTCATCTGGGAAGTTAACCAAATGTGTTTGCATTAGGTTTGCAGTCAGGACTTTTGAGTACAATTGAAATGTATACTACTTTTATGTCAAAGCATTCTATTCACTGTGAAATCAACTTTTTTGTCTTTATGTGCACAGGTATGTAACAACTTTCAGACATCTCAGAATCATGTGGGAAGTTAACCTAAGGTGTTTCCATTAGGTTTGCAGTAAGTGCTTTGTAGTAAAATTGAAATGTACACTATTTGTATTGTCTAAGCATTGCATTCACTGAGATAACAACTTTTTTCTGTTGATGTGTACAGCCATGAAACAACTTTCAAACTACTCATAATCATGTGGAAAGTTAACCTAAGGTGTTTCCATTAGGTTTGCAGTAAGTGCTTTGGTGTAAAATTGAAATGTATACTATTTGTATTGTAAAAGCATTGCATGCACTGAGAAAACAACTTTTTTGTCTTGATGTGCACAGGTATGAAACAACTTTCAGACATCTCAGAATCATGTGGGAAGTTAATCTAAGTTGTTTCCATTAGGTTTGCAGTAAGTGCTTTGGTGTAAAATTGAAATGTACACTATTTGTATTGTCTAAGCATTGCATGCACTGAGATAACAACTTTTTTGTGTTGATGTGTACAGCCATGAAACAACTTTCAACTACTCATAATCATGTGGAAAGTTAACCTAAAGTGTTTCCATTAGGTTTGCAGTAAGTACTTTGTTGTAAAATTGAAATGTATACTACTTTTATGTCAAAGCATTCTATTCACTGTGAAATCAACTTTTTTGTCTTTATGTGCACAAGTATGAAACAACTTTCAGACATCTCAGAATCATGTGGGAAGTTAATCTAAGGTGTTTCCATTAGGTTTGCAGTAAGTGCTTTGGTGTAAAATTGAAATGTATACTATTTGTATTGTCTAAGCATTGCATGCACTGAGATAACAACTTTTTTGTGTTGATGTGTACAGCCATGAAACAACTTTCAAACTACTCATAATCATGTGGGAAGTTAACCTAAGGTGTTTCCATTAGTTTGCAGTAAGTACTTTGGTGTAAAATTCAGATGTGTACTTCCTTAATGTCAGAGCATAGTAGTACTGAGAAAGTAACTTTTTTGTCTTGATGAACTGAGGCATGAAACAACTTTAAACCTAGTCATATTCATCTGGGAAGTTAACCAAATGTGTTTGCATTAGGTTTGCAGTCAGGACTTTTGAGTACAATTGAAATGTATACTACTTTTATGTCAAAGCATTCTATTCACTGTGAAATCAACTTTTTTGTCTTTATGTGCACAGGTATGTAACAACTTTCAGACATCTCAGAATCATGTGGGAAGTTAACCTAAAGTGTTTCCATTAGGTTTGCAGTAAGTGCTTTGGTGTAAAATTGAAATGTACACTATTTGTATTGTCTAAGCATTGCATGCACTGAGATAACAACTTTTTTGTGTTGATGTGTACAGCCATGAAACAACTTTCAAACTACTCATAATCATGTGGAAAGTTAACCTAAAGTGTTTCCATTAGGTTTGCAGTAAGTACTTTGTTGTAAAATTGAAATGTATACTACTTTTATGTCAAAGCATTCTATTCACTGTGAAATCAACTTTTTTGCCTTTATGTGCACAAGTATGAAACAACTTTCAGACATCTCAGAATCATGTGGGAAGTTAAACTAAGGTGTTTCCATTAGGTTTGCAGTAAGTGCTTTGGTGTAAAATTGAAATGTATACTATTTGTATTGTCTAAGCATTGCATGCACTGAGATAACAACTTTTTTGTGTTGATGTGTACAGCCATGAAACAACTTTCAAACTACTCATAATCATGTGGGAAGTTAACCTAAGGTGTTTCCATTAGTTTGCAGTAAGTACTTTGGTGTAAAATTCAGATGTGTACTTCCTTAATGTCAGAGCATAGAAGTACTGAGAAAGTAACTTTTTTGTCTTGATGAACTGAGGCATGAAACAACTTTAAACCTAGTCATATTCATCTGGGAAGTTAACCAAATGTGTTTGCATTAGGTTTGCAGTCAGGACTTTTGAGTACAATTGAAATGTATACTACTTTTATGTCAAAGCATTCTATTCACTGTGAAATCAACTTTTTTGTCTTTATGTGCACAGGTATGTAACAACTTTCAGACATCTCAGAATCATGTGGGAAGTTAACCTAAGGTGTTTCCATTAGGTTTGTAGTAAGTGCTTTGGTGTAAATTTGAAATGTACACTATTTGTATTGTCTAAGCATTGCATGCACTGAGATAACAACTTTTTTGTGTTGATGTGTACAGCCATGAAACAACTTTCAAACTACTCATAATCATGTGGAAAGTTAACCTAAAGTGTTTCCATTAGGTTTGCAGTAAGTGCTTTGGTGTAAAATTGAAATGTATACTATTTGTATTGTAAAAGCATTGCATGCACTGAGAAAACAACTTTTTTGTCTTGATGTGCACAGGTATGAAACAACTTTCAGACATCTCAGAATCATGTGGGAAGTTAATCTAAGTTGTTTCCATTAGGTTTGCAGTAAGTGCTTTGGTGTAAAATTGAAATGTATACTATTTGTATTGTCTAAGCATTGCATGCACTGAGATAACAACTTTTTTGTGTTGATGTGTACAGCCATGAAACAACTTTCAAACTACTCATAATCATGTGGGAAGTTAACCTAAGGTGTTTCCATTAGTTTGCAGTAAGTACTTTGGTGTAAAATTCAGATGTGTACTTCCTTAATGTCAGAGCATAGTAGTACTGAGAAAGTAACTTTTTTGTCTTGATGAACTGAGGCATGAAACAACTTTAAACCTAGTCATATTCATCTGGGAAGTTAACCAAATGTGTGTGCATTAGGTTTGCAGTCAGGACTTTTGAGTACAATTGAAATGTATACTACTTTTATGTCAAAGCATTCTATTCACTGTGAAATCAACTTTTTTGTCTTTATGTACACAGGTATGTAACAACTTTCAGACATCTCAGAATCATATGGGAAGTTAACCTAAAGTGTTTCCATTAGGTTTGCAGTAAGTGCTTTGGTGTAAAATTGAAATGTACACTATTTGTATTGTCTAAGCATTGCATCCACTGAGATAACAACTTTTTTGTGTTGATGTGTACAGCCATGAAACAACTTTCAAACTACTCATAATCATGTGGAAAGTTAACCTAAGGTGTTTCCATTAGGTCTGCAGTAAATGCTTTGGTGTAAAATTGAAATGTATACTATTTGTATTGTAAAAGCATTGCATGCACTGAGAAAACAACTTTTTTGTCTTGATGTGCACAGGTATGAAACAACTTTCAGACATCTCAGAATCATGTGGGAAGTTAATCTAAGTTGTTTCCATTAGGTTTGCAGTAAGTGCTTTGGTGTAAAATTGAAATGTATTCTATTTGTATTGTCTGAGCATTGCATGCACTGAGATAACAACTTTTTTGTGTTGATGTGTACAGCCATGAAATAACTTTCAAACTACTCATAATCATGTGGGAAGTTAACCTAAGGTGTTTCCATTAGTTTGCAGTAAGTACTTTGGTGTAAAATTCAGATGTGTACTTCCTTAATGTCAGAGCATAGTAGTACTGAGAAAGTAACTTTTTTGTCTTGATGAACTGAGGCATGAAACAACTTTAAACCTAGTCATATTCATCTGGGAAGTTAACCAAATGTGTTTGCATTAGGTTTGCAGTCAGGACTTTTGAGTACAATTGAAATGTATACTACTTTTATGTCAAAGCATTCTATTCACTGTGAAATCAACTTTTTTGTCTTTATGTGCACAGGTATGTAACAACTTTCAGACATCTCAGAATCATGTGGGAAGTTAACCTAAGGTGTTTCCATTAGGTTTGCAGTAAGTGCTTTGTAGTAAAATTGAAATGTACACTATTTGTATTGTCTAAGCATTGCATTCACTGAGATAACAACTTTTTTCTGTTGATGTGTACAGCCATGAAACAACTTTCAAACTACTCATAATCATGTGGAAAGTTAACCTAAGGTGTTTCCATTAGGTTTGCAGTAAGTGCTTTGGTGTAAAATTGAAATGTATACTATTTGTATTGTAAAAGCATTGCATGCACTGAGAAAACAACTTTTTTGTCTTGATGTGCACAGGTATGAAACAACTTTCAGACATCTCAGAATCATGTGGGAAGTTAATCTAAGTTGTTTCCATTAGGTTTGCAGTAAGTGCTTTGGTGTAAAATTGAAATGTATACTATTTGTATTGTCTAAGCATTGCATGCACTGAGATAACAACTTTTTTGTGTTGATGTGTACAGCCATGAAACAACTTTCAAACTACTCATAATCATGTGGGAAGTTAACCTAAGGTGTTTCCATTAGTTTGCAGTAAGTACTTTGGTGTAAAATTCAGATGTGTACTTCCTTAATGTCAGAGCATAGTAGTACTGAGAAAGTAACTTTTTTGTCTTGATGAACTGAGGCATGAAACAACTTTAAACCTAGTCATATTCATCTGGGAAGTTAACCAAATGTGTTTGCATTAGGTTTGCAGTCAGGACTTTTGAGTACAATTGAAATGTATACTACTTTTATGTCAAAGCATTCTATTCACTGTGAAATCAACTTTTTTGTCTTTATGTGCACAGGTATGTAACAACTTTCAGACATCTCAGAATCATGTGGGAAGTTAACCTAAAGTGTTTCCATTAGGTTTGCAGTAAGTGCTTTGGTGTAAAATTGAAATGTACACTATTTGTATTGTCTAAGCATTGCATGCACTGAGATAACAACTTTTTTGTGTTGATGTGTACAGCCATGAAACAACTTTCAAACTACTCATAATCATGTGGAAAGTTAACCTAAAGTGTTTCCATTAGGTTTGCAGTAAGTACTTCGTTGTAAAATTGAAATGTATACTACTTTTATGTCAAAGCATTCTATTCACTGTGAAATCAACTTTTTTGTCTTTATGTGCACAAGTATGAAACAACTTTCAGACATCTCAGAATCATGTGGGAAGTTAACCTAAGTTGTTTCCATTAGGTTTGCAGTAAGTGCTTTGGTGTAAAATTGAAATGTATACTATTTGTATTGTCTAAGCATTGCATGCACTGAGATAACAACTTTTTTGTGTTGATTTGTACAGCCATGAAACAACTTTCAAACTACTCATAATCATGTGGGAAGTTAACCTAAGGTGTTTCCATTAGTTTGCAGTAAGTACTTTGGTGTAAAATTCAGATGTGTACTTCCTTAATGTCAGAGCATAGTAGTACTGAGAAAGTAACTTTTTTGTCTTGATGAACTGAGGCATGAAACAACTTTAAACCTAGTCATATTCATCTGGGAAGTTAACCAAATGTGTTTGCATTAGGTTTGCAGTCAGGACTTTTGAGTACAATTGAAATGTATACTACTTTTATGTCAAAGCATTCTATTCACGGTGAAATCAACTTTTTTGTCTTTATGTGCACAGGTATGTAACAACTTTCAGACATCTCAGAATCATGTGGGAAGTTAACCTAAAGTGTTTCCATTAGGTTTGCAGTAAGTGCTTTGGTGTAAAATTGAAATGTACACTATTTGTATTGTCTAAGCATTGCATGCACTGAGATAACAACTTTTTTGTGTTGATGTGTACAGCCATGAAACAACTTTCAAACTACTCATAATCATGTGGAAAGTTAACCTAAAGTGTTTCCATTAGGTTTGCAGTAAGTACTTTGTTGTAAAATTGAAATGTATACTACTTTTATGTCAAAGCATTCTATTCACTGTGAAATCAACTTTTTTGTCTTTATGTGCACAGGTATGTAACAACTTTCAGACATCTCAGAATCATGTGGGAAGTTAACCTAAGGTGTTTCCATTAGGTTTGCAGTAAGTGCTTTGTAGTAAAATTGAAATGTACACTATTTGTATTGTCTAAGCATTGCATTCACTGAGATAACAACTTTTTTCTGTTGATGTGTACAGCCATGAAACAACTTTCAAACTACTCATAATCATGTGGAAAGTTAACCTAAGGTGTTTCCATTAGGTTTGCAGTAAGTGCTTTGGTGTAAAATTGAAATGTATACTATTTGTATTGTAAAAGCATTGCATGCACTGAGAAAACAACTTTTTTGTCTTGATGTGCACAGGTATGAAACAACTTTCAGACATCTCAGAATCATGTGGGAAGTTAATCTAAGTTGTTTCCATTAGGTTTGCAGTAAGTGCTTTGGTGTAAAATTGAAATGTATACTATTTGTATTGTGTAAGCATTGCATGCACTGAGATAACAACTTTTTTGTGTTGATGTGTACAGCCATGAAACAACTTTCAAACTACTCATAATCATGTGGGAAGTTAACCTAAGGTGTTTCCATTAGTTTGCAGTAAGTACTTTGGTGTAAAATTCAGATGTGTACTTCCTTAATGTCAGAGCATAGTAGTACTGAGAAAGTAACTTTTTTGTCTTGATGAACTGAGGCATGAAACAACTTTAAACCTAGTCATATTCATCTGGGAAGTTAACCAAATGTGTTTGCATTAGGTTTGCAGTCAGGACTTTTGAGTACAATTGAAATGTATACTACTTTTATGTCAAAGCATTCTATTCACTGTGAAATCAAATTTTTTGTCTTTATGTGCACAGGTATGTAACAACTTTCAGACATCTCAGAATCATGTGGGAAGTTAACCTAAAGTGTTTCCATTAGGTTTGTAGTAAGTGCTTTGGTGTAAAATTGAAATGTACACTATTTGTATTGTCTAAGCATTGCATGCACTGAGATAACAACTTTTTTGTGTTGATGTGTACAGCCATGAAACAACTTTCAAACTACTCATAATCATGTGGAAAGTTAACCTAAAGTGTTTCCATTAGGTTTGCAGTAAGTACTTTGTTGTAAAATTGAAATGTATACTACTTTTATGTCAAAGCATTCTATTCACTGTGAAATCAACTTTTTTGTCTTTATGTGCACAAGTATGAAACAACTTTCAGACATCTCAGAATCATGTGGGAAGTTAACCTAAGGTGTTTCCATTAGGTTTGCAGTAAGTGCTTTGGTGTAAAATTGAAATGTATACTATTTGTATTGTCTAAGCATTGCATGCACTGAGATTACAACTTTTTTGTGTTGATGTGTGCAGCCATAAAACAACTTTCAAACTACTCATAATCATGTGGAAAGTTAACCTAAGGTGTTTCCATTAGGTCTGCAGTAAATGCTTTGGTGTAAAATTGAAATGTATACTATTTGTATTGTAAAAGCATTGCATGCACTGAGAAAACAACTTTTTTGTCTTGATGTGCACAGGTATGAAACAACTTTCTGACATCTCAGAATCATGTGGGAAGTTAATCTAAGTTGTTTGCATTAGGTTTGCAGTAAGTGCTTTGGTGTAAAATTGAAATGTATTCTATTTGTATTGTCTGAGCATTGCATGCACTGAGATAACAACTTTTTTGTGTTGATGTGCACAGCCATGAAACAACTTTCAAACTACTCATAATCATGTGGGAAGTTAACCTAAGGTGTTTCCATTAGTTTGCAGTAAGTACTTTGGTGTAAAATTCAGATGTGTACTTCCTTAATGTCAGAGCATAGTAGTACTGAGAAAGTAACTTTTTTGTCTTGATGAACTGAGGCATGAAACAACTTTAAACCTAGTCATATTCATCTGGGAAGTTAACCAAATGTGTTTGCATTAGGTTTGCAGTCAGGACTTTTGAGTACAATTGAAATGTATACTACTTTTATGTCAAAGCATTCTATTCACTGTGAAATCAACTTTTTTGTCTTTATGTGCACAGGTATGTAACAACTTTCAGACATCTCAGAATCATGTGGTAAGTTAACCTAAGGTGTTTCCATTAGGTTTGCAGTAAGTGCTTTGTAGTAAAATTGAAATGTACACTATTTGTATTGTCTAAGCATTGCATTCACTGAGATAACAACTTTTTTCTGTTGATGTGTACAGCCATGAAACAACTTTCAAACTACTCATAATCATGTGGAAAGTTAACCTAAGGTGTTTCCATTAGGTTTGCAGTAAGTGCTTTGGTGTAAAATTGAAATGTATACTATTTGTATTGTAAAAGCATTGCATGCACTGAGAAAACAACTTTTTTGTCTTGATGTGCACAGGTATGAAACAACTTTCAGACATCTCAGAATCATGTGGGAAGTTAATCTAAGTTGTTTCCATTAGGTTTGCAGTAAGTGCTTTGGTGTAAAATTGAAATGTATACTATTTGTATTGTCTAAGCATTGCATGCACTGAGATAACAACTTTTTTGTGTTGATGTGTACAGCCATGAAACAACTTTCAAACTACTCATAATCATGTGGGAAGTTAACCTAAGGTGTTTCCATTAGTTTGCAGTAAGTACTTTGGTGTAAAATTCAGATGTGTACTTCCTTAATGTCAGAGCATAGTAGTACTGAGAAAGTAACTTTTTTGTCTTGATGAACTGAGGCATGAAACAACTTTAAACCTAGTCATATTCATCTGGGAAGTTAACCAAATGTGTTTGCATTAGGTTTGCAGTCAGGACTTTTGAGTACAATTGAAATGTATACTACTTTTATGTCAAAGCATTCTATTCACTGTGAAATCAACTTTTTTGTCTTTATGTACACAGGTATGTAACAACTTTCAGACATCTCAGAATCATATGGGAAGTTAACCTAAAGTGTTTCCATTAGGTTTGCAGTAAGTGCTTTGGTGTAAAATTGAAATGTACACTATTTGTATTGTCTAAGCATTGCATCCACTGAGATAACAACTTTTTTGTGTTGATGTGTACAGCCATGAAACAACTTTCAAACTACTCATAATCATGTGGAAAGTTAACCTAAGGTGTTTCCATTAGGTCTGCAGTAAATGCTTTGGTGTAAAATTGAAATGTATACTATTTGTATTGTAAAAGCATTGCATGCACTGAGAAAACAACTTTTTTGTCTTGATGTGCACAGGTATGAAACAACTTTCAGACATCTCAGTATCATGTGGGAAGTTAATCTAAGTTGTTTCCATTAGGTTTGCAGTAAGTGCTTTGGTGTAAAATTGAAATGTATTCTATTTGTATTGTCTGAGCATTGCATGCACTGAGATAACAACTTTTTTGTGTTGATGTGTACAGCCATGAAACAACTTTCAAACTACTCATAATCATGTGGGAAGTTAACCTAAGGTGTTTCCATTAGTTTGCAGTAAGTACTTTGGTGTAAAATTCAGATGTGTACTTCCTTAATGTCAGAGCATAGTAGTACTGAGAAAGTAACTTTTTTGTCTTGATGAACTGAGGCATGAAACAACTTTAAACCTAGTCATATTCATCTGGGAAGTTAACCAAATGTGTTTGCATTAGGTTTGCAGTCAGGACTTTTGAGTACAATTGAAATGTATACTACTTTTATGTCAAAGCATTCTATTCACTGTGAAATCAACTTTTTTGTCTTTATGTGCACAGGTATGTAACAACTTTCAGACATCTCAGAATCATGTGGGAAGTTAACCTAAGGTGTTTCCATTAGGTTTGCAGTAAGTGCTTTGTAGTAAAATTGAAATGTACACTATTTGTATTGTCTAAGCATTGCATTCACTGAGATAACAACTTTTTTCTGTTGATGTGTACAGCCATGAAACAACTTTCAAACTACTCATAATCATGTGGAAAGTTAACCTAAGGTGTTTCCATTAGGTTTGCAGTAAGTGCTTTGGTGTAAAATTGAAATGTATACTATTTGTATTGTAAAAGCATTGCATGCACTGAGAAAACAACTTTTTTGTCTTGATGTGCACAGGTATGAAACAACTTTCAGACATCTCAGAATCATGTGGGAAGTTAATCTAAGTTGTTTCCATTAGGTTTGCAGTAAGTGCTTTGGTGTAAAATTGAAATGTATACTATTTGTATTGTCTAAGCATTGCATGCACTGAGATAACAACTTTTTTGTGTTGATGTGTACAGCCATGAAACAACTTTCAAACTACTCATAATCATGTGGGAAGTTAACCTAAGGTGTTTCCATTAGTTTGCAGTAAGTACTTTGGTGTAAAATTCAGATGTGTACTTCCTTAATGTCAGAGCATAGTAGTACTGAGAAAGTAACTTTTTTGTCTTGATGAACTGAGGCATGAAACAACTTTAAACCTAGTCATATTCATCTGGGAAGTTAACCAAATGTGTTTGCATTAGGTTTGCAGTCAGGACTTTTGAGTACAATTGAAATGTATACTACTTTTATGTCAAAGCATTCTATTCACTGTGAAATCAAATTTTTTGTCTTTATGTGCACAGGTATGTAACAACTTTCAGACATCTCAGAATCATGTGGGAAGTTAACCTAAAGTGTTTCCATTAGGTTTGTAGTAAGTGCTTTGGTGTAAAATTGAAATGTACACTATTTGTATTGTCTAAGCATTGCATGCACTGAGATAACAACTTTTTTGTGTTGATGTGTACAGCCATGAAACAACTTTCAAACTACTCATAATCATGTGGAAAGTTAACCTAAAGTGTTTCCATTAGGTTTGCAGTAAGTACTTTGTTGTAAAATTGAAATGTATACTACTTTTATGTCAAAGCATTCTATTCACTGTGAAATCAACTTTTTTGTCTTTATGTGCACAAGTATGAAACAACTTTCAGACATCTCAGAATCATGTGGGAAGTTAACCTAAGGTGTTTCCATTAGGTTTGCAGTAAGTGCTTTGGTGTAAAATTGAAATGTATACTATTTGTATTGTCTAAGCATTGCATGCACTGAGATTACAACTTTTTTGTGTTGATGTGTGCAGCCGTAAAACAACTTTCAAACTACTCATAATCATGTGGAAAGTTAACCTAAGGTGTTTCCATTAGGTCTGCAGTAAATGCTTTGGTGTAAAATTGAAATGTATACTATTTGTATTGTAAAAGCATTGCATGCACTGAGAAAACAACTTTTTTGTCTTGATGTGCACAGGTATGAAACAACTTTCTGACATCTCAGAATCATGTGGGAAGTTAATCTAAGTTGTTTGCATTAGGTTTGCAGTAAGTGCTTTGGTGTAAAATTGAAATGTATTCTATTTGTATTGTCTGAGCATTGCATGCACTGAGATAACAACTTTTTTGTGTTGATGTGTACAGCCATGAAACAACTTTCAAACTACTCATAATCATGTGGGAAGTTAACCTAAGGTGTTTCCATTAGTTTGCAGTAAGTACTTTGGTGTAAAATTCAGATGTGTACTTCCTTAATGTCAGAGCATAGTAGTACTGAGAAAGTAACTTTTTTGTCTTGATGAACTGAGGCATGAAACAACTTTAAACCTAGTCATATTCATCTGGGAAGTTAACCAAATGTGTTTGCATTAGGTTTGCAGTCAGGACTTTTGAGTACAATTGAAATGTATACTACTTTTATGTCAAAGCATTCTATTCACTGTGAAATCAACTTTTTTGTCTTTATGTGCACAGGTATGTAACAACTTTCAGACATCTCAGAATCATGTGGGAAGTTAACCTAAGGTGTTTCCATTAGGTTTGCAGTAAGTGCTTTGTAGTAAAATTGAAATGTACACTATTTGTATTGTCTAAGCATTGCATTCACTGAGATAACAACTTTTTTCTGTTGATGTGTACAGCCATGAAACAACTTTCAAACTACTCATAATCATGTGGAAAGTTAACCTAAGGTGTTTCCATT
The DNA here is from genome assembly GCF_030028105.1 of Mobula birostris. Taxonomy (NCBI): domain Eukaryota; kingdom Metazoa; phylum Chordata; class Chondrichthyes; order Myliobatiformes; family Myliobatidae; genus Mobula; species Mobula birostris. Next base: position 170,844 of record NW_027277183.1, read on the forward strand.
AGGTTTGCAGTAAGTGCTTTGGTGTAAAATTGAAATGTATACTATTTGTATTGTAAAAGCATTGCATGCACTGAGAAAACAACTTTTTTGTCTTGATGTGCACAGGTATGAAACAACTTTCAGACATCTCAGAATCATGTGGGAAGTTAATCTAAGTTGTTTCCATTAGGTTTGCAGTAAGTGCTTTGGTGTAAAATTGAAATGTATACTATTTGTATTGTCTAAGCATTGCATGCACTGAGATAAGAACTTTTTTGTGTTGATGTGTACAGCCATGAAACAACTTTCAAACTACTCATAATCATGTGGGAAGTTAACCTAAGGTGTTTCCATTAGTTTGCAGTAAGTACTTTGGTGTAAAATTCAGATGTGTACTTCCTTAATGTCAGAGCATAGTAGTACTGAGAAAGTAACTTTTTTGTCTTGATGAACTGAGGCATGAAACAACTTTAAACCTAGTCATATTCATCTGGGAAGTTAACCAAATGTGTTTGCATTAGGTTTGCAGTCAGGACTTTTGAGTACAATTGAAATGTATACTACTTTTATGTCAAAGCATTCTATTCACTGTGAAATCAACTTTTTTGTCTTTATGTGCACAGGTATGTAACAACTTTCAGACATCTCAGAATCATGTGGGAAGTTAACCTAAGGTGTTTCCATTAGGTTTGCAGTAAGTGCTTTGTAGTAAAATTGAAATGTACACTATTTGTATTGTCTAAGCATTGCATTCACTGAGATAACAACTTTTTTCTGTTGATGTGTACAGCCATGAAACAACTTTCAAACTACTCATAATCATGTGGAAAGTTAACCTAAAGTGTTTCCATTAGGTTTGCAGTAAGTACTTTGTTGTAAAATTGAAATGTATACTACTTTTATGTCAAAGCATTCTATTCACTGTGAAATCAACTTTTTTGTCTTTATGTGCACAAGTATGAAACAACTTTCAGACATCTCAGAATCATGTGGGAAGTTAACCTAAGGTGTTTCCATTAGGTTTGCAGTAAGTGCTTTGGTGTAAAATTGAAATGTATACTATTTGTATTGTCTAAGCATTGCATGCACTGAGATAACAACTTTTTTCTGTTGATGTGTACAGCCATGAAACAACTTTCAAACTACTCATAATCATGTGGGAAGTTAACCTAAGGTGTTTCCATTAGTTTGCAGTAAGTACTTTGGTGTAAAATTCAGATGTGTACTTCCTTAATGTCAGAGCATAGTAGTACTGAGAAAGTAACTTTTTTGTCTTGATGAACTGAGGCATGAAACAACTTTAAACCTAGTCATATTCATCTGGGAAGTTAACCAAATGTGTTTGCTTTAGGTTTGCAGTCAGGACTTTTGAGTACAATTGAAATGTATACTACTTTTATGTCAAAGCATTCTATTCACTCTGAAATCAACTTTTTTGTCTTTATGTGCACAGGTATGTAACAACTTTCAGACATCTCAGAATCATGTGGGAAGTTAACCTAAAGTGTTTCCATTAGGTTTGTAGTAAGTGCTTTGGTGTAAAATTGAAATGTACACTATTTGTATTGTCTAAGCATTGCATGCACTGAGATAACAACTTTTTTGTCTTTATGTGTACAGCCATGAAACAACTTTCAAACTACTCATAATCATGTGGAAAGTTAACCTAAGGTGTTTCCATTAGGTCTGCAGTAAATGCTTTGGTGTAAAATTGAAATGTATACTATTTGTATTGTCTAAGCATTGCATTCACTGAGATAACAACTTTTTTCTGTTGATGTGTACAGCCATGAAACAACTTTCAAACTACTCATAATCATGTGGAAAGTTAACCTAAGGTGTTTCCATTAGGTCTGCAGTAAATGCTTTGGTGTAAAATTGAAATGTATACTATTTGTATTGTAAAAGCATTGCATGCACTGAGAAAACAACTTTTTTGTCTTGATGTGCACAGGTATGAAACAAGTTTCAGACATCTCAGAATCATGTGGGAAGTTAATCTAAGTTGTTTCCATTAGGTTTGCAGTAAGTGCTTTGGTGTAAAATTGAAATGTATTCTATTTGTATTGTCTGAGCATTGCATGCACTGAGATAACAACTTTTTTGTGTTGATGTGTACAGCCATGAAACAACTTTCAAACTACTCATAATCATGTGGGAAGTTAACCTAAGGTGTTTCCATTAGTTTGCAGTAAGTACTTTGGTGTAAAATTCAGATGTGTACTTCCTTAATGTCAGAGCATAGTAGTACTGAGAAAGTAACTTTTTTGTCTTGATGAACTGAGGCATGAAACAACTTTAAACCTAGTCATATTCATCTGGGAAGTTAACCAAATGTGTTTGCATTAGGTTTGCAGTCAGGACTTTTGAGTACAATTGAAATGTATACTACTTTTATGTCAAAGCATTCTATTCACTGTGAAATCAACTTTTTTGTCTTTATGTGCACAGGTATGTAACAACTTTCAGACATCTCAGAATCATGTGGGAAGTTAACCTAAGGTGTTTCCATTAGGTTTGCAGTAAGTGCTTTGTAGTAAAATTGAAATGTACACTATTTGTATTGTCTAAGCATTGCATTCACTGAGATAACAACTTTTTTCTGTTGATGTGTACAGCCATGAAACAACTTTCAAACTACTCATAATCATGTGGAAAGTTAACCTAAAGTGTTTCCATTAGGTTTGCAGTAAGTACTTTGTTGTAAAATTGAAATGTATACTACTTTTATGTCAAAGCATTCTATTCACTGTGAAATCAACTTTTTTGTCTTTATGTGCACAAGTATGAAACAACTTTCAGACATCTCAGAATCATGTGGGAAGTTAATCTAAGTTGTTTCCATTAGGTTTGCAGTAAGTGCTTTGGTGTAAAATTGAAATGTATACTATTTGTATTGTCTAAGCATTGCATGCACTGAGATAACAACTTTTTTGTGTTGATGTGTACAGCCATGAAACAACTTTCAAACTACTCATAATCATGTGGGAAGTTAACCTAAGGTGTTTCCATTAGTTTGCAGTAAGTACTTTGGTGTAAAATTCAGATGTGTACTTCCTTAATGTCAGAGCATAGTAGTACTGAGAAAGTAACTTTTTTGTCTTGATGAACTGAGGCATGAAACAACTTTAAACCTAGTCATATTCATCTGGGAAGTTAACCAAATGTGTTTGCATTAGGTTTGCAGTCAGGACTTTTGAGTACAATTGAAATGTATACTACTTTTATGTCAAAGCATTCTATTCACTGTGAAATCAACTTTTTTGTCTTTATGTGCACAGGTATGTAACAACTTTCAGACATCTCAGAATCATGTGGGAAGTTAACCTAAGGTGTTTCCATTAGGTTTGCAGTAAGTGCTTTGTAGTAAAATTGAAATGTACACTATTTGTATTGTCTAAGCATTGCATTCACTGAGATAACAACTTTTTTCTGTTGATGTGTACAGCCATGAAACAACTTTCAAACTACTCATAATCATGTGGAAAGTTAACCTAAGGTGTTTCCATTAGGTTTGCAGTAAGTGCTTTGGTGTAAAATTGAAATGTATACTATTTGTATTGTAAAAGCATTGCATGCACTGAGAAAACAACTTTTTTGTCTTGATGTGCACAGGTATGAAACAACTTTCAGACATCTCAGAATCATGTGGGAAGTTAATCTAAGTTGTTTCCATTAGGTTTGCAGTAAGTGCTTTGGTGTAAAATTGAAATGTATACTATTTGTATTGTCTAAGCATTGCATGCACTGAGATAACAACTTTTTTGTGTTGATGTGTACAGCCATGAAACAACTTTCAAACTACTCATAATCATGTGGGAAGTTAACCTAAGGTGTTTCCATTAGTTTGCAGTAAGTACTTTGGTGTAAAATTCAGATGTGTACTTCCTTAATGTCAGAGCATAGTAGTACTGAGAAAGTAACTTTTTTGTCTTGATGAACTGAGGCATGAAACAACTTTAAACCTAGTCATATTCATCTGGGAAGTTAACCAAATGTGTTTGCATTAGGTTTGCAGTCAGGACTTTTGAGTACAATTGAAATGTATACTACTTTTATGTCAAAGCATTCTATTCACTGTGAAATCAACTTTTTTGTCTTTATGTGCACAGGTATGTAACAACTTTCAGACATCTCAGAATCATGTGGGAAGTTAACCTAAAGTGTTTCCATTAGGTTTGCAGTAAGTGCTTTGTAGTAAAATTGAAATGTACACTATTTGTATTGTCTAAGCATTGCATGCACTGAGATAACAACTTTTTTGTGTTGATGTGTACAGCCATGAAACAACTTTCAAACTACTCATAATCATGTGGAAAGTTAACCTAAAGTGTTTCCATTAGGTTTGCAGTAAGTACTTTGTTGTAAAATTGAAATGTATACTACTTTTATGTCAAAGCATTCTATTCACTGTGAAATCAACTTTTTTGTCTTTATGTGCACAAGTATGAAACAACTTTCAGACATCTCAGAATCATGTGGGAAGTTAACCTAAGGTGTTTCCATTAGGTTTGCAGTAAGTGCTTTGGTGTAAAATTGAAATGTATACTATTTGTATTGTCTAAGCATTGCATGCACTGAGATAACAACTTTTTTCTGTTGATGTGTACAGCCATGAAACAACTTTCAAACTACTCATAATCATGTGGGAAGTTAACCTAAGGTGTTTCCATTAGTTTGCAGTAAGTACTTTGGTGTAAAATTCAGATGTGTACTTCCTTAATGTCAGAGCATAGTAGTACTGAGAAAGTAACTTTTTTGTCTTGATGAACTGAGGCATGAAACAACTTTAAACCTAGTCATATTCATCTGGGAAGTTAACCAAATGTGTTTGCATTAGGTTTGCAGTCAGGACTTTTGAGTACAATTGAAATGTATACTACTTTTATGTCAAAGCATTCTATTCACTGTGAAATCAACTTTTTTGTCTTTATGTGCACAGGTATGTAACAACTTTCAGACATCTCAGAATCATGTGGGAAGTTAACCTAAGGTGTTTCCATTAGGTTTGCAGTAAGTGCTTTGTAGTAAAATTGAAATGTACACTATTTGTATTGTCTAAGCATTGCATTCACTGAGATAACAACTTTTTTCTGTTGATGTGTACAGCCATGAAACAACTTTCAAACTACTCATAATCATGTGGAAAGTTAACCTAAGGTGTTTCCATTAGGTTTGCAGTAAGTGCTTTGGTGTAAAATTGAAATGTATACTATTTGTATTGTAAAAGCATTGCATGCACTGAGAAAACAACTTTTTTGTCTTGATGTGCACAGGTATGAAACAACTTTCAGACATCTCAGAATCATGTGGGAAGTTAATCTAAGTTGTTTCCATTAGGTTTGCAGTAAGTGCTTTGGTGTAAAATTGAAATGTATACTATTTGTATTGTCTAAGCATTGCATGCACTGAGATAACAACTTTTTTGTGTTGATGTGTACAGCCATGAAACAACTTTCAAACTACTCATAATCATGTGGGAAGTTAACCTAAGGTGTTTCCATTAGTTTGCAGTAAGTACTTTGGTGTAAAATTCAGATGTGTACTTCCTTAATGTCAGAGCATAGTAGTACTGAGAAAGTAACTTTTTTGTCTTGATGAACTGAGGCATGAAACAACTTTAAACCTAGTCATATTCATCTGGGAAGTTAACCAAATGTGTTTGCATTAGGTTTGCAGTCAGGACTTTTGAGTACAATTGAAATGTATACTACTTTTATGTCAAAGCATTCTATTCACTGTGAAATCAACTTTTTTTTCTTTACGTGCACAGGTATGTAACAACTTTCAGACATCTCAGAATCATGTGGGAAGTTAACCTAAAGTGTTTCCATTAGGTTTGCAGTAAGTGCTTTGTAGTAAAATTGAAATGTACACTATTTGTATTGTCTAAGCATTGCATGCACTGAGATAACAACTTTTTTGTGTTGATGTGTACAGCCATGAAACAACTTTCAAACTACTCATAATCATGTGGAAAGTTAACCTAAAGTGTTTCCATTAGGTTTGCAGTAAGTACTTTGTTGTAAAATTGAAATGTATACTACTTTTATGTCAAAGCATTCTATTCACTGTGAAATCAACTTTTTTGTCTTTATGTGCACAAGTATGAAACAACTTTCAGACATCTCAGAATCATGTGGGAAGTTAACCTAAGGTGTTTCCATTAGGTTTGCAGTAAGTGCTTTGGTGTAAAATTGAAATGTATACTATTTGTATTGTCTAAGCATTGCATGCACTGAGATAACAACTTTTTTCTGTTGATGTGTACAGCCATGAAACAACTTTCAAACTACTCATAATCATGTGGGAAGTTAACCTAAGGTGTTTCCATTAGTTTGCAGTAAGTACTTTGGTGTAAAATTCAGATGTGTACTTCCTTAATGTCAGAGCATAGTAGTACTGAGAAAGTAACTTTTTTGTCTTGATGAACTGAGGCATGAAACAACTTTAAACCTAGTCATATTCATCTGGGAAGTTAACCAAATGTGTTTGCTTTAGGTTTGCAGTCAGGACTTTTGAGTACAATTGAAATGTATACTACTTTTATGTCAAAGCATTCTATTCACTCTGAAATCAACTTTTTTGTCTTTATGTGCACAGGTATGTAACAACTTTCAGACATCTCAGAATCATGTGGGAAGTTAACCTAAAGTGTTTCCATTAGGTTTGTAGTAAGTGCTTTGGTGTAAAATTGAAATGTACACTATTTGTATTGTCTAAGCATTGCATGCACTGAGATAACAACTTTTTTGTCTTTATGTGTACAGCCATGAAACAACTTTCAAACTACTCATAATCATGTGGAAAGTTAACCTAAGGTGTTTCCATTAAGTCTATAGTAAATGCTTTGGTGTAAAATTGAAATGTATACTATTTGTATTGTCTAAGCATTGCATTCACTGAGATAACAACTTTTTTCTGTTGATGTGTACAGCCATGAAACAACTTTCAAACTACTCATAATCATGTGGAAAGTTAACCTAAGGTGTTTCCATTAGGTCTGCAGTAAATGCTTTGGTGTAAAATTGAAATGTATACTATTTGTATTGTAAAAGCATTGCATGCACTGAGAAAACAACTTTTTTGTCTTGATGTGCACAGGTATGAAACAAGTTTCAGACATCTCAGAATCATGTGGGAAGTTAACCTAAGGTGTTTCCATTAGGTTTGCAGTAAGTGCTTTGGTGTAAAATTGAAATGTATACTATTTGTATTGTCTAAGCATTGCATGCACTGAGATTACAACTTTTTTGTGTTGATGTGTGCAGCCATAAAACAACTTTCAAACTACTCATAATCATGTGGAAAGTTAACCTAAAGTGTTTCCATTAGGTTTGCAGTAAGTACTTTGTTGTAAAATTGAAATGTTTACTACTTTTATGTCAAAGCATTCTATTCACCGTGAAATCAACTTTTTTGTCTTTATGTGTACAGCCATGAAACAACTTTCAAACTACTCATAATCATGTGGAAAGTTAACCTAAGGTGTTTCCATTAGGTCTGCAGTAAATGCTTTGGTGTAAAATTGAAATGTATACTATTTGTATTGTCTAAGCATTGCATTCACTGAGATAACAACTTTTTTCTGTTGATGTGTACAGCCATGAAACAACTTTCAAACTACTCATAATCATGTGGAAAGTTAACCTAAGGTGTTTCCATTAGGTCTGCAGTAAATGCTTTGGTGTAAAATTGAAATGTATACTATTTGTATTGTAAAAGCATTGCATGCACTGAGAAAACAACTTTTTTGTCTTGATGTGCACAGGTATGAAACAACTTTCAGACATCTCAGAATCATGTGGGAAGTTAATCTAAGTTGTTTCCATTAGGTTTGCAGTAAGTGCTTTGGTGTAAAATTGAAATGTATTCTATTTGTATTGTCTGAGCATTGCATGCACTGAGATAACAACTTTTTTGTGTTGATGTGTACAGCCATGAAACAACTTTCAAACTACTCATAATCATGTGGGAAGTTAACCTAAGGTGTTTCCATTAGTTTGCAGTAAGTACTTTGGTGTAAAATTCAGATGTGTACTTCCTTAATGTCAGAGCATAGTAGTACTGAGAAAGTAACTTTTTTGTCTTGATGAACTGAGGCATGAAACAACTTTAAACCTAGTCATATTCTTCTGGGAAGTTAACCAAATGTGTTTGCATTAGGTTTGCAGTCAGGACTTTTGAGTACAATTGAAATGTATACTACTTTTATGTCAAAGCATTCTATTCACTGTGAAATCAACTTTTTTGTCTTTATGTGCACAGGTATGTAACAACTTTCAGACATCTCAGAATCATGTGGGAAGTTAACCTAAGGTGTTTCCATTAGGTTTGCAGTAAGTGCTTTGGTGTAAAATTGAAATGTATACTATTTGTATTGTAAAAGCATTGCATGCACTGAGAAAACAACTTTTTTGTCTTGATGTGCACAGGTATGAAACAACTTTCAGACATCTCAGAATCATGTGGGAAGTTAATCTAAGTTGTTTCCATTAGGTTTGCAGTAAGTGCTTTGGTGTAAATTGAAATGTATACTATTTGTATTGTCTAAGCATTGCATGCACTGAGATAACAACTTTTTTGTGTTGATGTGTACAGCCATGAAACAACTTTCAAACTACTCATAATCATGTGGGAAGTTAACCTAAGGTGTTTCCATTAGTTTGCAGTAAGTACTTTGGTGTAAAATTCAGATGTGTACTTCCTTAATGTCAGAGCATAGTAGTACTCAGAAAGTAACTTTTTTGTCTTGATGAACTGAGGCATGAAACAACTTTAAACCTAGTCATATTCATCTGGGAAGTTAACCAAATGTGTTTGCATTAGGTTTGCAGTCAGGACTTTTGAGTACAATTGAAATGTATACTACTTTTATGTCAAAGCATTCTATTCACTGTGAAATCAACTTTTTTGTCTTTATGTACACAGGTATGTAACAACTTTCAGACATCTCAGAATCATGTGGGAAGTTAACCTAAAGTGTTTCCATTAGGTTTGCAGTAAGTGCTTTGGTGTAAAATTGAAATGTACACTATTTGTATTGTCTAAGCATTGCATGCACTGAGATAACAACTTTTTTGTGTTGATGTGTACAGCCATTAAACAACTTTCAAACTACTCATAATCATGTGGAAAGTTAACCTAAAGTGTTTCCATTAGGTTTGCAGTAAGTACTTTGTTGTAAAATTGAAATGTATACTACTTTTATGTCAAAGCACTCTATTCACTGTGAAATCAACTTTTTTGTCTTTATGTGCACAAGTATGAAACAACTTTTAGACATCTCAGAATCATGTGGGAAGTTAACCTAAGGTGTTTCCATTAGGTTTGCAGTAAGTGCTTTGGTGTAAAATTGAAATGTATACTATTTGTATTGTCTAAGCATTGCATGCACTGAGATAACAACTTTTTTGTGTTGATGTGTACAGCCATGAAACAACTTTCAAACTACTCATAATCATGTGGGAAGTTAACCTAAGGTGTTTCCATTAGTTTGCAGTAAGTACTTTGGTGTAAAATTCAGATGTGTACTTCCTTAATGTCAGAGCATAGTAGTACTGAGAAAGTAACTTTTTTGTCTTGATGAACTGAGGCATGAAACAACTTTAAACCTAGTCATATTCATCTGGGAAGTTAACCAAATGTGTTTGCATTAGGTTTGCAGTCAGGACTTTTGAGTACAATTGAAATGTATACTACTTTTATGTCAAAGCATTCTATTCACTGTGAAATCAACTTTTTTGTCTTTATGTGCACAGGTATGTAACAACTTTCAGACATCTCAGAATCATGTGGGAAGTTAACCTAAAGTGTTTCCATTAGGTTTGTAGTAAGTGCTTTGGTGTAAAATTGAAATGTACACTATTTGTATTGTCTAAGCATTGCATGCACTGAGATAACAACTTTTTTGTGTTGATGTGTACAGCCATGAAACAACTTTCAAACTACTCATAATCATGTGGAAAGTTAACCTAAAGTGTTTCCATTAGGTTTGCAGTAAGTACTTTGTTGTAAAATTGAAATGTATACTACTTTTATGTCAAAGCATTCTATTCACTGTGAAATCAACTTTTTTGTCTTTATGTGCAGAAGTATGAAACAACTTTCAGACATCTCAGAATCATGTGGGAAGTTAACCTAAGGTGTTTCCATTAGGTTTGCAGTAAGTACTTTGGTGTAAAATTCAGATGTGTACTTCCTTAATGTCAGAGCATAGTAGAGAAAGTAACTTTTTTGTCTTGATGAACTGAGGCATGAAACAACTTTAAACCTAGTCATATTCATCTGGGAAGTTAACCAAATGTGTTTGCATTAGGTTTGCAGTCAGGACTTTTGAGTACAATTGAAATGTATACTACTTTTATGTCAAAGCATTCTATTCACTGTGAAATCAACTTTTTTGTCTTTATGTGCACAGGTATGTAACAACTTTCAGACATCTCAGAATCATGTGGGAAGTTAACCTAAGGTGTTTCCATTAGGTTTGCAGTAAGTGCTTTGTAGTAAAATTGAAATGTACACTATTTGTATTGTCTAAGCATTGCATTCACTGAGATAACAACTTTTTTCTGTTGATGTGTACAGCCATGAAACAACTTTCAAACTACTCATAATCATGTGGAAAGTTAACCTAAGGTGTGTCCATTAGGTTTGCAGTAAGTGCTTTGGTGTAAAATTGAAATGTATACTATTTGTATTGTAAAAGCATTGCATGCACTGAGAAAACAACTTTTTTGTCTTGATGTGCACAGGTATGAAACAACTTTCAGACATCTCAGAATCATGTGGGAAGTTAATCTAAGTTGTTTCCATTAGGTTTGCAGTAAGTGCTTTGGTGTAAAATTGAAATGTATACTATTTGTATTGTCTAAGCATTGCATGCACTGAGATAACAACTTTTTTGTGTTGATGTGTACAGCCATGAAACAACTTTCAAACTACTCATAATCATGTGGGAAGTTAACCTAAGGTGTTTCCATTAGTTTGCAGTAAGTACTTTGGTGTAAAATTCAGATGTGTACTTCCTTAATGTCAGAGCATAGTAGTACTGAGAAAGTAACTTTTTTGTCTTGATGAACTGAGGCATGAAACAACTTTAAACCTAGTCATATTCATCTGGGAAGTTAACCAAATGTGTTTGCATTAGGTTTGCAGTCAGGACTTTTGAGTACAATTGAAATGTATACTACTTTTATGTCAAAGCATTCTATTCACTGTGAAATCAACTTTTTTGTCTTTATGTGCACAGGTATGTAACAACTTTCAGACATCTCAGAATCATGTGGGAAGTTAACCTAAAGTGTTTCCATTAGGTTTGTAGTAAGTGCTTTGGTGTAAAATTGAAATGTACACTATTTGTATTGTCTAAGCATTGCATGCACTGAGATAACAACTTTTTTGTGTTGATGTGTACAGCCATGAAACAACTTTCAAACTACTCATAATCATGTGGAAAGTTAACCTAAAGTGTTTCCATTAGGTTTGCAGTAAGTACTTTGTTGTAAAATTGAAATGTATACTACTTTTATGTCAAAGCATTCTATTCACTGTGAAATCAACTTTTTTGTCTTTATGTGCACAAGTATGAAACAACTTTCAGACATCTCAGAATCATGTGGGAAGTTAACCTAAGGTGTTTCCATTAGGTTTGCAGTAAGTGCTTTGGTGTAAAATTGAAATGTATACTATTTGTATTGTCTAAGCATTGCATGCACTGAGATTACAACTTTTTTGTGTTGATGTGTGCACCCATAAAACAACTTTCAAACTACTCATAATCATGTGGAAAGTTAACCTAAAGTGTTTCCATTAGGTTTGCAGTAAGTACTTTGTTGTAAAATTGAAATGTTTACTACTTTTATGTCAAAGCATTCTATTCACCGTGAAATCAACTTTTTTGTCTTTATGTGTAAAGCCATGAAACAACTTTCAAACTACTCATAATCATGTGGAAAGTTAACCTAAGGTGTTTCCATTAGGTCTGCAGTAAATGCTTTGGTGTAAAATTGAAATGTATACTATTTGTATTGTCTAAGCATTGCATTCACTGAGATAACAACTTTTTTCTGTTGATGTGTACAGCCATGAAACAACTTTCAAACTACTCATAATCATGTGGAAAGTTAACCTAAGGTGTTTCCATTAGGTCTGCAGTAAATGCTTTGGTGTAAAATTGAAATGTATACTATTTGTATTGTAAAAGCACTGCATGCACTGAGAAAACAACTTTTTTGTCTTGATGTGCACAGGTATGAAACAACTTTCAGACATCTCAGAATCATGTGGGAAGTTAATCTAAGTTGTTTCCATTAGGTTTGCAGTAAGTGCTTTGGTGTAAAATTGAAATGTATTCTATTTGTATTGTCTGAGCATTGCATGCACTGAGATAACAACTTTTTTGTGTTGATGTGTACAGCCATGAAACAACTTTCAAACTACTCATAATCATGTGGGAAGTTAACCTAAGGTGTTTCCATTAGTTTGCAGTAAGTACTTTGGTGTAAAATTCAGATGTGTACTTCCTTAATGTCAGAGCATAGTAGTACTGAGAAAGTAACTTTTTTGTCTTGATGAACTGAGGCATGAAACAACTTTAAACCTAGTCATATTCATCTGGGAAGTTAACCAAATGTGTTTGCATTAGGTTTGCAGTCAGGACTTTTGAGTACAATTGAAATGTATACTACTTTTATGTCAAAGCATTCTATTCACTGTGAAATCAACTTTTTTGTCTTTATGTGTACAGGTATGTAACAACTTTCAGACATCTCAGAATCATGTGGGAAGTTAACCTAAGGTGTTTCCATTAGGTTTGCAGTAAGTGCTTTGTAGTAAAATTGAAATGTACACTATTTGTATTGTCTAAGCATTGCATTCACTGAGATAACAACTTTTTTCTGTTGATGTGTACAGCCATGAAACAACTTTCAAACTACTCATAATCATGTGGAAAGTTAACCTAAAGTGTTTCCATTAGGTTTGCAGTAAGTACTTTGTTGTAAAATTGAAATGTATACTACTTTTATGTCAAAGCATTCTATTCACTGTGAAAACAACTTTTTTGTCTTTATGTGCACAAGTATGAAACAACTTTCAGACATCTCAGAATCATGTGGGAAGTTAACCTAAGGTGTTTCCATTAGGTTTGCAGTAAGTGCTTTGGTGTAAAGTTGAAATGTATACTATTTGTATTGTCTAAGCATTGCATGCACTGAGATAACAACTTTTTTGTGTTGATGTGTACAGCCATGAAACAACTTTCAAACTACTCATAATCATGTGGGAAGTTAACCTAAGGTGTTTCCATTAGTTTGCAGTAAGTACTTTGGTGTAAAATTCAGATGTGTACTTCCTTAATGTCAGAGCATAGTAGTACTGAGAAAGTAACTTTTTTGTCTTGATGAACTGAGGCATGAAACAACTTTAAACCTAGTCATATTCATCTGGGAAGTTAACCAAATGTGTTTGCATTAGGTTTGCAGTCAGGACTTTTGAGTACAATTGAAATGTATACTACTTTTATGTCAAAGCATTCTATTCACTGTGAAATCAACTTTTTTGTCTTTATGTGCACAGGTATGTAACAACTTTCAGACATCTCAGAATCATGTGGGAAGTTAACCTAAAGTGTTTCCATTAGGTTTGTAGTAAGTGCTTTGGTGTAAAATTGAAATGTACACTATTTGTATTGTCTAAGCATTGCATGCACTGAGATAACAACTTTTTTGTGTTGATGTGTACAGCCATGAAACAACTTTCAAACTACTCATAATCATGTGGAAAGTTAACCTAAAGTGTTTCCATTAGGTTTGCAGTAAGTACTTTGTTGTAAAATTGAAATGTTTCCTACTTTTATGTCAAAGCATTCTATTCACTGTGAAATCAACTTTTTTGTCTTTATGTGCACAAGTATGAAACAACTTTCAGACATCTCAGAATCATGTGGGAAGTTAACCTAAGGTGTTTCCATTAGGTTTGCAGTAAGTGCTTTGGTGTAAAATTGAAATGTATACTATTTGTATTGTCTAAGCATTGCATGCACTGAGATTACAACTTTTTTGTGTTGATGTGTGCAGCCATAAAACAACTTTCAAACTACTCATAATCATGTGGAAAGTTAACCTAAAGTGTTTCCATTAGGTTTGCAGTAAGTACTTTGTTGTAAAATTGAAATGTTTACTACTTTTATGTCAAAGCATTCTATTCACCGTGAAATCAACTTTTTTGTCTTTATGTGTACAGCCATGAAACAACTTTCAAACTACTCATAATCATGTGGAAAGTTAACCTAAGGTGTTTCCATTAGGTCTGCAGTAAATGCTTTGGTGTAAAATTGAAATGTATACTATTTGTATTGTCTAAGCATTGCATTCACTGAGATAACAACTTTTTTCTGTTGATGTGTACAGCCATGAAACAACTTTCAAACTACTCATAATCATGTGGAAAGTTAAGCTAAGGTGTTTCCATTAGGTCTGCAGTAAATGCTTTGGTGTAAAATTGAAATGTATACTATTTGTATTGTAAAAGCATTGCATGCACTGAGAAAACAACTTTTTTGTCTTGATGTGCACAGGTATGAAACAACTTTCAGACATCTCAGAATCATGTGGGAAGTTAATCTAAGTTGTTTCCATTAGGTTTGCAGTAAGTGCTTTGGTGTAAAATTGAAATGTATTCTATTTGTATTGTCTGAGCATTGCATGCACTGAGATAACAACTTTTTTGTGTTGATGTGTACAGCCATGAAACAACTTTCAAACTACTCATAATCATGTGGGAAGTTAACCTAAGGTGTTTCCATTAGTTTGCAGTAAGTACTTTGGTGTAAAATTCAGATGTGTACTTCCTTAATGTCAGAGCATAGTAGTACTGAGAAAGTAACTTTTTTGTCTTGATGAACTGAGGCATGAAACAACTTTAAACCTAGTCATATTCATCTGGGAAGTTAACCAAATGTGTTTGCATTAGGTTTGCAGTCAGGACTTTTGAGTACAATTGAAATGTATACTACTTTTATGTCAAAGCATTCTATTCACTGTGAAATCAACTTTTTTGTCTTTATGTGTACAGGTATGTAACAACTTTCAGACATCTCAGAATCATGTGGGAAGTTAACCTAAGGTGTTTCCATTAGGTTTGCAGTAAGTGCTTTGTAGTAAAATTGAAATGTACACTATTTGTATTGTCTAAGCATTGCATTCACTGAGATAACAACTTTTTTCTGTTGATGTGTACAGCCATGAAACAACTTTCAAACTACTCATAATCATGTGGAAAGTTAACCTAAAGTGTTTCCATTAGGTTTGCAGTAAGTACTTTGTTGTAAAATTGAAATGTATACTACTTTTATGTCAAAGCATTCTATTCACTGTGAAATCAACTTTTTTGTCTTTATGTGCACAAGTATGAAACAACTTTCAGACATCTCAGAATCATGTGGGAAGTTAACCTAAGGTGTTTCCATTAGGTTTGCAGTAAGTGTTTTGGTGTAAAATTGAAATGTATACTATTTGTATTGTCTAAGCATTGCATGCACTGAGATTACAACTTTTTTGTGTTGATGTGTGCAGCCATAAAACAACTTTCAAACTACTCATA
The DNA here is from genome assembly GCF_030028105.1 of Mobula birostris. Classification (NCBI taxonomy): domain Eukaryota; kingdom Metazoa; phylum Chordata; class Chondrichthyes; order Myliobatiformes; family Myliobatidae; genus Mobula; species Mobula birostris. The sequence continues at coordinate 186,426 of NW_027277183.1, forward strand.
ATCATGTGGAAAGTTAACCTAAAGTGTTTCCATTAGGTTTGCAGTAAGTACTTTGTTGTAAAATTGAAATGTTTACTACTTTTATGTCAAAGCATTCTATTCACCGTGAAATCAACTTTTTTGTCTTTATGTGTACAGCCATGAAACAACTTTCAAACTACTCATAATCATGTGGAAAGTTAACCTAAGGTGTTTCCATTAGGTCTGCAGTAAATGCTTTGGTGTAAAATCGAAATGTATACTATTTGTATTGTCTAAGCATTGCATTCACTGAGATAACAACTTTTTTCTGTTGATGTGTACAGCCATGAAACAACTTTCAAACTACTCATAATCATGTGGAAAGTTAACCTAAGGTGTTTCCATTAGGTCTGCAGTAAATGCTTTGGTGTAAAATTGAAATGTATACTATTTGTATTGTAAAAGCATTGCATGCACTGAGAAAACAACTTTTTTGTCTTGATGTGCACAGGTATGAAACAACTTTCAGACATCTCAGAATCATGTGGGAAGTTAATCTAAGTTGTTTCCATTAGGTTTGCAGTAAGTGCTTTGGTGTAAAATTGAAATGTATTCTATTTGTATTGTCTGAGCATTGCATGCACTGAGATAACAACTTTTTTGTGTTGATGTGTACAGCCATGAAACAACTTTCAAACTACTCATAATCATGTGGGAAGTTAACCTAAGGTGTTTCCATTAGTTTGCAGTAAGTACTTTGGTGTAAAATTCAGATGTGTACTTCCTTAATGTCAGAGCATAGTAGTACTGAGAAAGTAACTTTTTTGTCTTGATGAACTGAGGCATGAAACAACTTTAAACCTAGTCATATTCATCTGGGAAGTTAACCAAATGTGTTTGCATTAGGTTTGCAGTCAGGACTTTTGAGTACAATTGAAATGTATACTACTTTTATGTCAAAGCATTCTATTCACTGTGAAATCAACTTTTTTGTCTTTATGTGTACAGGTATGTAACAACTTTCAGACATCTCAGAATCATGTGGGAAGTTAACCTAAGGTGTTTCCATTAGGTTTGCAGTAAGTGCTTTGTAGTAAAATTGAAATGTACACTATTTGTATTGTCTAAGCATTGCATTCACTGAGATAACAACTTTTTTCTGTTGATGTGTACAGCCATGAAACAACTTTCAAACTACTCATAATCATGTGGAAAGTTAACCTAAAGTGTTTCCATTAGGTTTGCAGTAAGTACTTTGTTGTAAAATTGAAATGTATACTACTTTTATGTCAAAGCATTCTATTCACTGTGAAATCAACTTTTTTGTCTTTATGTGCACAAGTATGAAACAACTTTCAGACATCTCAGAATCATGTGGGAAGTTAACCTAAGGTGTTTCCATTAGGTTTGCAGTAAGTGTTTTGGTGTAAAATTGAAATGTATACTATTTGTATTGTCTAAGCATTGCATTCACTGAGATAACAACTTTTTTCTGTTGATGTGTACAGCCATGAAACAACTTTCAAACTACTCATAATCATGTGGAAAGTTAACCTAAGGTGTTTCCATTAGGTCTGCAGTAAATGCTTTGGTGTAAAATTGAAATGTATACTATTTGTATTGTAAAAGCATTGCATGCACTGAGAAAACAACTTTTTTGTCTTGATGTGCACAGGTATGAAACAACTTTCAGACATCTCAGAATCATGTGGGAAGTTAATCTAAGTTGTTTCCATTAGGTTTGCAGTAAGTGCTTTGGTGTAAAATTGAAATGTATTCTATTTGTATTGTCTGAGCATTGCATGCACTGAGATAACAACTTTTTTGTGTTGATGTGTACAGCCATGAAACAACTTTCAAACTACTCATAATCATGTGGGAAGTTAACCTAAGGTGTTTCCATTAGTTTGCAGTAAGTACTTTGGTGTAAAATTCAGATGTGTACTTCCTTAATGTCAGAGCATAGTAGTACTGAGAAAGTAACTTTTTTGTCTTGATGAACTGAGGCATGAAACAACTTTAAACCTAGTCATATTCATCTGGGAAGTTAACCAAATGTGTTTGCATTAGGTTTGCAGTCAGGACTTTTGAGTACAATTGAAATGTATACTACTTTTATGTCAAAGCATTCTATTCACTGTGAAATCAACTTTTTTGTCTTTATGTACACAGGTATGTAACAACTTTCAGACATCTCAGAATCATGTGGGAAGTTAACCTAAAGTGTTTCCATTAGGTTTGCAGTAAGTGCTTTGGTGTAAAATTGAAATGTACACTATTTGTATTGTCTAAGCATTGCATCCACTGAGATAACAACTTTTTTGTGTTGATGTGTACAGCCATGAAACAACTTTCAAACTACTCATCATCATGTGGAAAGTTAACCTAAAGTGTTTCCATTAGGTTTGCAGTAAGTACTTTGTTGTAAAATTGAAATGTATACTACTTTTATGTCAAAGCATTCTATTCACTGTGAAATCATCTTTTTTGTCTATGTGTGCACAAGTATGAAACAACTTTCAGATATCTCAGAATCATGTGGGAAGTTAACCTAAGGTGTTTCCATTAGGTTTGCAGTAAGTGCTTTGGTGTAAAATTGAAATGTATACTATTTGTATTGTCTAAGCATTGCATGCACTGAGATAACAACTTTTTTGTGTTGATGTGTACAGCCATGAAAGAACTTTCAAACTACTCATAATCATGTGGGAAGTTAACCTAAGGTGTTTCCATTAGTTTGCAGGAAGTACTTTGGTGTAAAATTCAGATGTGTACTTCCTTAATGTCAGAGCATAGTAGTACTGAGAAAGTAACTTTTTTGTCTTGATGAACTGAGGCATGAAACAACTTTAAACCTAGTCATATTCATCTGGGAAGTTAACCAAATGTGTTTGCTTTAGGTTTGCAGTCAGGACTTTTGAGTACAATTGAAATGTATACTACTTTTATGTCAAAGCATTCTATTCACTGTGAAATCAACTTTTTTGTCTTTATGTGCACAGGTATGTAACAACTTTCAGACATCTCAGAATCATGTGGGAAGTTAACCTAAGGTGTTTCCATTAGGTTTGCAGTAAGTGCTTTGTAGTAAAATTGAAATGTACACTATTTGTATTGTCTAAGCATTGCATTCACTGAGATAACAACTTTTTTCTGTTGATGTGTACAGCCATGAAACAACTTTCAAACTACTCATAATCATGTGGAAAGTTAACCTAAGGTGTTTCCATTAGGTTTGCAGTAAGTGCTTTGGTGTAAAATTGAAATGTATACTATTTGTATTGTAAAAGCATTGCATGCACTGAGAAAACAACTTTTTTGTCTTGATGTGCACAGGTATGAAACAACTTTCAGACATCTCAGAATCATGTGGGAAGTTAATCTAAGTTGTTTCCATTAGGTTTGCAGTAAGTGCTTTGGTGTAAAATTGAAATGTACACTATTTGTATTGTCTAAGCATTGCATGCACTGAGATAACAACTTTTTTGTGTTGATGTGTACAGCCATGAAACAACTTTCAAACTACTCATAATCATGTGGAAAGTTAACCTAAAGTGTTTCCATTAGGTTTGCAGTAAGTACTTTGTTGTAAAATTGAAATGTATACTACTTTTATGTCAAAGCATTCTATTCACTGTGAAATCAACTTTTTTGTCTTTATGTGCACAAGTATGAAACAACTTTCAGACATCTCAGAATCATGTGGGAAGTTAATCTAAGGTGTTTCCATTAGGTTTGCAGTAAGTGCTTTGGTGTAAAATTGAAATGTATACTATTTGTATTGTCTAAGCATTGCATGCACTGAGATAACAACTTTTTTGTGTTGATGTGTACAGCCATGAAACAACTTTCAAACTACTCATAATCATGTGGGAAGTTAACCTAAGGTGTTTCCATTAGTTTGCAGTAAGTACTTTGGTGTAAAATTCAGATGTGTACTTCCTTAATGTCAGAGCATAGTAGTACTGAGAAAGTAACTTTTTTGTCTTGATGAACTGAGGCATGAAACAACTTTAAACCTAGTCATATTCATCTGGGAAGTTAACCAAATGTGTTTGCATTAGGTTTGCAGTCAGGACTTTTGAGTACAATTGAAATGTATACTACTTTTATGTCAAAGCATTCTATTCACTGTGAAATCAACTTTTTTGTCTTTATGTGCACAGGTATGTAACAACTTTCAGACATCTCAGAATCATGTGGGAAGTTAACCTAAAGTGTTTCCATTAGGTTTGCAGTAAGTGCTTTGGTGTAAAATTGAAATGTACACTATTTGTATTGTCTAAGCATTGCATGCACTGAGATAACAACTTTTTTGTGTTGATGTGTACAGCCATGAAACAACTTTCAAACTACTCATAATCATGTGGAAAGTTAACCTAAAGTGTTTCCATTAGGTTTGCAGTAAGTACTTTGTTGTAAAATTGAAATGTATACTACTTTTATGTCAAAGCATTCTATTCACTGTGAAATCAACTTTTTTGCCTTTATGTGCACAAGTATGAAACAACTTTCAGACATCTCAGAATCATGTGGGAAGTTAAACTAAGGTGTTTCCATTAGGTTTGCAGTAAGTGCTTTGGTGTAAAATTGAAATGTATACTATTTGTATTGTCTAAGCATTGCATGCACTGAGATAACAACTTTTTTGTGTTGATGTGTACAGCCATGAAACAACTTTCAAACTACTCATAATCATGTGGGAAGTTAACCTAAGGTGTTTCCATTAGTTTGCAGTAAGTACTTTGGTGTAAAATTCAGATGTGTACTTCCTTAATGTCAGAGCATAGTAGTACTGAGAAAGTAACTTTTTTGTCTTGATGAACTGAGGCATGAAACAACTTTAAACCTAGTCATATTCATCTGGGAAGTTAACCAAATGTGTTTGCATTAGGTTTGCAGTCAGGACTTTTGAGTACAATTGAAATGTATACTACTTTTATGTCAAAGCATTCTATTCACTGTGAAATCAACTTTTTTGTCTTTATGTGCACAGGTATGTAACAACTTTCAGACATCTCAGAATCATGTGGGAAGTTAACCTAAGGTGTTTCCATTAGGTTTGTAGTAAGTGCTTTGGTGTAAAATTGAAATGTACACTATTTGTATTGTCTAAGCATTGCATGCACTGAGATAACAACTTTTTTGTGTTGATGTGTACAGCCATGAAACAACTTTCAAACTACTCATAATCATGTGGAAAGTTAACCTAAAGTGTTTCCATTAGGTTTGCAGTAAGTGCTTTGGTGTAAAATTGAAATGTATACTATTTGTATTGTAAAAGCATTGCATGCACTGAGAAAACAACTTTTTTGTCTTGATGTGCACAGGTATGAAACAACTTTCAGACATCTCAGAATCATGTGGGAAGTTAATCTAAGTTGTTTCCATTAGGTTTGCAGTAAGTGCTTTGGTGTAAAATTGAAATGTATACTATTTGTATTGTCTAAGCATTGCATGCACTGAGATAACAACTTTTTTGTGTTGATGTGTACAGCCATGAAACAACTTTCAAACTACTCATAATCATGTGGGAAGTTAACCTAAGGTGTTTCCATTAGTTTGCAGTAAGTACTTTGGTGTAAAATTCAGATGTGTACTTCCTTAATGTCAGAGCATAGTAGTACTGAGAAAGTAACTTTTTTGTCTTGATGAACTGAGGCATGAAACAACTTTAAACCTAGTCATATTCATCTGGGAAGTTAACCAAATGTGTGTGCATTAGGTTTGCAGTCAGGACTTTTGAGTACAATTGAAATGTATACTACTTTTATGTCAAAGCATTCTATTCACTGTGAAATCAACTTTTTTGTCTTTATGTACACAGGTATGTAACAACTTTCAGACATCTCAGAATCATATGGGAAGTTAACCTAAAGTGTTTCCATTAGGTTTGCAGTAAGTGCTTTGGTGTAAAATTGAAATGTACACTATTTGTATTGTCTAAGCATTGCATCCACTGAGATAACAACTTTTTTGTGTTGATGTGTACAGCCATGAAACAACTTTCAAACTACTCATAATCATGTGGAAAGTTAACCTAAGGTGTTTCCATTAGGTCTGAAGTAAATGCTTTGGTGTAAAATTGAAATGTATACTATTTGTATTGTAAAAGCATTGCATGCACTGAGAAAACAACTTTTTTGTCTTGATGTGCACAGGTATGAAACAACTTTCAGACATCTCAGAATCATGTGGGAAGTTAATCTAAGTTGTTTCCATTAGGTTTGCAGTAAGTGCTTTGGTGTAAAATTGAAATGTATTCTATTTGTATTGTCTGAGCATTGCATGCACTGAGATAACAACTTTTTTGTGTTGATGTGTACAGCCATGAAATAACTTTCAAACTACTCATAATCATGTGGGAAGTTAACCTAAGGTGTTTCCATTAGTTTGCAGTAAGTACTTTGGTGTAAAATTCAGATGTGTACTTCCTTAATGTCAGAGCATAGTAGTACTGAGAAAGTAACTTTTTTGTCTTGATGAACTGAGGCATGAAACAACTTTAAACCTAGTCATATTCATCTGGGAAGTTAACCAAATGTGTTTGCATTAGGTTTGCAGTCAGGACTTTTGAGTACAATTGAAATGTATACTACTTTTATGTCAAAGCATTCTATTCACTGTGAAATCAACTTTTTTGTCTTTATGTGCACAGGTATGTAACAACTTTCAGACATCTCAGAATCATGTGGGAAGTTAACCTAAGGTGTTTCCATTAGGTTTGCAGTAAGTGCTTTGTAGTAAAATTGAAATGTACACTATTTGTATTGTCTAAGCATTGCATTCACTGAGATAACAACTTTTTTCTGTTGATGTGTACAGCCATGAAACAACTTTCAAACTACTCATAATCATGTGGAAAGTTAACCTAAGGTGTTTCCATTAGGTTTGCAGCAAGTGCTTTGGTGTAAAATTGAAATGTATACTATTTGTATTGTAAAAGCATTGCATGCACTGAGAAAACAACTTTTTTGTCTTGATGTGCACAGGTATGAAACAACTTTCAGACATCTCAGAATCATGTGGGAAGTTAATCTAAGTTGTTTCCATTAGGTTTGCAGTAAGTGCTTTGGTGTAAAATTGAAATGTATACTATTTGTATTGTCTAAGCATTGCATGCACTGAGATAACAACTTTTTTGTGTTGATGTGTACAGCCATGAAACAACTTTCAAACTACTCATAATCATGTGGGAAGTTAACCTAAGGTGTTTCCATTAGTTTGCAGTAAGTACTTTGGTGTAAAATTCAGATGTGTACTTCCTTAATGTCAGAGCATAGTAGTACTGAGAAAGTAACTTTTTTGTCTTGATGAACTGAGGCATGAAACAACTTTAAACCTAGTCATATTCATCTGGGAAGTTAACCAAATGTGTTTGCATTAGGTTTGCAGTCAGGACTTTTGAGTACAATTGAAATGTATACTACTTTTATGTCAAAGCATTCTATTCACTGTGAAATCAACTTTTTTGTCTTTATGTGCACAGGTATGTAACAACTTTCAGACATCTCAGAATCATGTGGGAAGTTAACCTAAAGTGTTTCCATTAGGTTTGCAGTAAGTGCTTTGGTGTAAAATTGAAATGTACACTATTTGTATTGTCTAAGCATTGCATGCACTGAGATAACAACTTTTTTGTGTTGATGTGTACAGCCATGAAACAACTTTCAAACTACTCATAATCATGTGGAAAGTTAACCTAAAGTGTTTCCATTAGGTTTGCAGTAAGTACTTCGTTGTAAAATTGAAATGTATACTACTTTTATGTCAAAGCATTCTATTCACTGTGAAATCAACTTTTTTGTCTTTATGTGCACAAGTATGAAACAACTTTCAGACATCTCAGAATCATGTGGGAAGTTAACCTAAGTTGTTTCCATTAGGTTTGCAGTAAGTGCTTTGGTGTAAAATTGAAATGTATACTATTTGTATTGTCTAAGCATTGCATGCACTGAGATAACAACTTTTTTGTGTTGATTTGTACAGCCATGAAACAACTTTCAAACTACTCATAATCATGTGGGAAGTTAACCTAAGGTGTTTCCATTAGTTTGCAGTAAGTACTTTGGTGTAAAATTCAGATGTGTACTTCCTTAATGTCAGAGCATAGTAGTACTGAGAAAGTAACTTTTTTGTCTTGATGAACTGAGGCATGAAACAACTTTAAACCTAGTCATATTCATCTGGGAAGTTAACCAAATGTGTTTGCATTAGGTTTGCAGTCAGGACTTTTGAGTACAATTGAAATGTATACTACTTTTATGTCAAAGCATTCTATTCACTGTGAAATCAACTTTTTTGTCTTTATGTGCACAGGTATGTAACAACTTTCAGACATCTCAGAATCATGTGGGAAGTTAACCTAAAGTGTTTCCATTAGGTTTGCAGTAAGTGCTTTGGTGTAAAATTGAAATGTACACTATTTGTATTGTCTAAGCATTGCATGCACTGAGATAACAACTTTTTTGTGTTGATGTGTACAGCCATGAAACAACTTTCAAACTACTCATAATCATGTGGAAAGTTAACCTAAAGTGTTTCCATTAGGTTTGCAGTAAGTACTTTGTTGTAAAATTGAAATGTATACTACTTTTATGTCAAAGCATTCTATTCACTGTGAAATCAACTTTTTTGTCTTTATGTGCACAGGTATGTAACAACTTTCAGACATCTCAGAATCATGTGGGAAGTTAACCTAAGGTGTTTCCATTAGGTTTGCAGTAAGTGCTTTGTAGTAAAATTGAAATGTACACTATTTGTATTGTCTAAGCATTGCATTCACTGAGATAACAACTTTTTTCTGTTGATGTGTACAGCCATGAAACAACTTTCAAACTACTCATAATCATGTGGAAAGTTAACCTAAGGTGTTTCCATTAGGTTTGCAGTAAGTGCTTTGGTGTAAAATTGAAATGTATACTATTTGTATTGTAAAAGCATTGCATGCACTGAGAAAACAACTTTTTTGTCTTGATGTGCACAGGTATGAAACAACTTTCAGACATCTCAGAATCATGTGGGAAGTTAATCTAAGTTGTTTCCATTAGGTTTGCAGTAAGTGCTTTGGTGTAAAATTGAAATGTATACTATTTGTATTGTGTAAGCATTGCATGCACTGAGATAACAACTTTTTTGTGTTGATGTGTACAGCCATGAAACAACTTTCAAACTACTCATAATCATGTGGGAAGTTAACCTAAGGTGTTTCCATTAGTTTGCAGTAAGTACTTTGGTGTAAAATTCAGATGTGTACTTCCTTAATGTCAGAGCATAGTAGTACTGAGAAAGTAACTTTTTTGTCTTGATGAACTGAGGCATGAAACAACTTTAAACCTAGTCATATTCATCTGGGAAGTTAACCAAATGTGTTTGCATTAGGTTTGCAGTCAGGACTTTTGAGTACAATTGAAATGTATACTACTTTTATGTCAAAGCATTCTATTCACTGTGAAATCAAATTTTTTGTCTTTATGTGCACAGGTATGTAACAACTTTCAGACATCTCAGAATCATGTGGGAAGTTAACCTAAAGTGTTTCCATTAGGTTTGTAGTAAGTGCTTTGGTGTAAAATTGAAATGTACACTATTTGTATTGTCTAAGCATTGCATGCACTGAGATAACAACTTTTTTGTGTTGATGTGTACAGCCATGAAACAACTTTCAAACTACTCATAATCATGTGGAAAGTTAACCTAAAGTGTTTCCATTAGGTTTGCAGTAAGTACTTTGTTGTAAAATTGAAATGTATACTACTTTTATGTCAAAGCATTCTATTCACTGTGAAATCAACTTTTTTGTCTTTATGTGCACAAGTATGAAACAACTTTCAGACATCTCAGAATCATGTGGGAAGTTAACCTAAGGTGTTTCCATTAGGTTTGCAGTAAGTGCTTTGGTGTAAAATTGAAATGTATACTATTTGTATTGTCTAAGCATTGCATGCACTGAGATTACAACTTTTTTGTGTTGATGTGTGCAGCCATAAAACAACTTTCAAACTACTCATAATCATGTGGAAAGTTAACCTAAGGTGTTTCCATTAGGTCTGCAGTAAATGCTTTGGTGTAAAATTGAAATGTATACTATTTGTATTGTAAAAGCATTGCATGCACTGAGAAAACAACTTTTTTGTCTTGATGTGCACAGGTATGAAACAACTTTCTGACATCTCAGAATCATGTGGGAAGTTAATCTAAGTTGTTTGCATTAGGTTTGCAGTAAGTGCTTTGGTGTAAAATTGAAATGTATTCTATTTGTATTGTCTGAGCATTGCATGCACTGAGATAACAACTTTTTTGTGTTGATGTGCACAGCCATGAAACAACTTTCAAACTACTCATAATCATGTGGGAAGTTAACCTAAGGTGTTTCCATTAGTTTGCAGTAAGTACTTTGGTGTAAAATTCAGATGTGTACTTCCTTAATGTCAGAGCATAGTAGTACTGAGAAAGTAACTTTTTTGTCTTGATGAACTGAGGCATGAAACAACTTTAAACCTAGTCATATTCATCTGGGAAGTTAACCAAATGTGTTTGCATTAGGTTTGCAGTCAGGACTTTTGAGTACAATTGAAATGTATACTACTTTTATGTCAAAGCATTCTATTCACTGTGAAATCAACTTTTTTGTCTTTATGTGCACAGGTATGTAACAACTTTCAGACATCTCAGAATCATGTGGTAAGTTAACCTAAGGTGTTTCCATTAGGTTTGCAGTAAGTGCTTTGTAGTAAAATTGAAATGTACACTATTTGTATTGTCTAAGCATTGCATTCACTGAGATAACAACTTTTTTCTGTTGATGTGTACAGCCATGAAACAACTTTCAAACTACTCATAATCATGTGGAAAGTTAACCTAAGGTGTTTCCATTAGGTTTGCAGTAAGTGCTTTGGTGTAAAATTGAAATGTATACTATTTGTATTGTAAAAGCATTGCATGCACTGAGAAAACAACTTTTTTGTCTTGATGTGCACAGGTATGAAACAACTTTCAGACATCTCAGAATCATGTGGGAAGTTAATCTAAGTTGTTTCCATTAGGTTTGCAGTAAGTGCTTTGGTGTAAAATTGAAATGTATACTATTTGTATTGTCTAAGCATTGCATGCACTGAGATAACAACTTTTTTGTGTTGATGTGTACAGCCATGAAACAACTTTCAAACTACTCATAATCATGTGGGAAGTTAACCTAAGGTGTTTCCATTAGTTTGCAGTAAGTACTTTGGTGTAAAATTCAGATGTGTACTTCCTTAATGTCAGAGCATAGTAGTACTGAGAAAGTAACTTTTTTGTCTTGATGAACTGAGGCATGAAACAACTTTAAACCTAGTCATATTCATCTGGGAAGTTAACCAAATGTGTTTGCATTAGGTTTGCAGTCAGGACTTTTGAGTACAATTGAAATGTATACTACTTTTATGTCAAAGCATTCTATTCACTGTGAAATCAACTTTTTTGTCTTTATGTACACAGGTATGTAACAACTTTCAGACATCTCAGAATCATATGGGAAGTTAACCTAAAGTGTTTCCATTAGGTTTGCAGTAAGTGCTTTGGTGTAAAATTGAAATGTACACTATTTGTATTGTCTAAGCATTGCATCCACTGAGATAACAACTTTTTTGTGTTGATGTGTACAGCCATGAAACAACTTTCAAACTACTCATAATCATGTGGAAAGTTAACCTAAGGTGTTTCCATTAGGTCTGCAGTAAATGCTTTGGTGTAAAATTGAAATGTATACTATTTGTATTGTAAAAGCATTGCATGCACTGAGAAAACAACTTTTTTGTCTTGATGTGCACAGGTATGAAACAACTTTCAGACATCTCAGTATCATGTGGGAAGTTAATCTAAGTTGTTTCCATTAGGTTTGCAGTAAGTGCTTTGGTGTAAAATTGAAATGTATTCTATTTGTATTGTCTGAGCATTGCATGCACTGAGATAACAACTTTTTTGTGTTGATGTGTACAGCCATGAAACAACTTTCAAACTACTCATAATCATGTGGGAAGTTAACCTAAGGTGTTTCCATTAGTTTGCAGTAAGTACTTTGGTGTAAAATTCAGATGTGTACTTCCTTAATGTCAGAGCATAGTAGTACTGAGAAAGTAACTTTTTTGTCTTGATGAACTGAGGCATGAAACAACTTTAAACCTAGTCATATTCATCTGGGAAGTTAACCAAATGTGTTTGCATTAGGTTTGCAGTCAGGACTTTTGAGTACAATTGAAATGTATACTACTTTTATGTCAAAGCATTCTATTCACTGTGAAATCAACTTTTTTGTCTTTATGTGCACAGGTATGTAACAACTTTCAGACATCTCAGAATCATGTGGGAAGTTAACCTAAGGTGTTTCCATTAGGTTTGCAGTAAGTGCTTTGTAGTAAAATTGAAATGTACACTATTTGTATTGTCTAAGCATTGCATTCACTGAGATAACAACTTTTTTCTGTTGATGTGTACAGCCATGAAACAACTTTCAAACTACTCATAATCATGTGGAAAGTTAACCTAAGGTGTTTCCATTAGGTTTGCAGTAAGTGCTTTGGTGTAAAATTGAAATGTATACTATTTGTATTGTAAAAGCATTGCATGCACTGAGAAAACAACTTTTTTGTCTTGATGTGCACAGGTATGAAACAACTTTCAGACATCTCAGAATCATGTGGGAAGTTAATCTAAGTTGTTTCCATTAGGTTTGCAGTAAGTGATTTGGTGTAAAATTGAAATGTATACTATTTGTATTGTCTAAGCATTGCATGCACTGAGATAACAACTTTTTTGTGTTGATGTGTACAGCCATGAAACAACTTTCAAACTACTCATAATCATGTGGGAAGTTAACCTAAGGTGTTTCCATTAGTTTGCAGTAAGTACTTTGGTGTAAAATTCAGATGTGTACTTCCTTAATGTCAGAGCATAGTAGTACTGAGAAAGTAACTTTTTTGTCTTGATGAACTGAGGCATGAAACAACTTTAAACCTAGTCATATTCATCTGGGAAGTTAACCAAATGTGTTTGCATTAGGTTTGCAGTCAGGACTTTTGAGTACAATTGAAATGTATACTACTTTTATGTCAAAGCATTCTATTCACTGTGAAATCAAATTTTTTGTCTTTATGTGCACAGGTATGTAACAACTTTCAGACATCTCAGAATCATGTGGGAAGTTAACCTAAAGTGTTTCCATTAGGTTTGTAGTAAGTGCTTTGGTGTAAAATTGAAATGTACACTATTTGTATTGTCTAAGCATTGCATGCACTGAGATAACAACTTTTTTGTGTTGATGTGTACAGCCATGAAACAACTTTCAAACTACTCATAATCATGTGGAAAGTTAACCTAAAGTGTTTCCATTAGGTTTGCAGTAAGTACTTTGTTGTAAAATTGAAATGTATACTACTTTTATGTCAAAGCATTCTATTCACTGTGAAATCAACTTTTTTGTCTTGATGTGCACAGGTATGAAACAACTTTCAGACATCTCAGAATCATGTGGGAAGTTAACCTAAGGTGTTTCCATTAGGTTTGCAGTAAGTGCTTTGTAGTAAAATTGAAATGTACACTATTTGTATTGTCTAAGCATTGCATTCACTGAGATAACAACTTTTTTCTGTTGATGTGTACAGCCATGAAACAACTTTCAAACTACTCATAATCATGTGGAAAGTTAACCTAAGGTGTTTCCATTAGGTTTGCAGTAAGTGCTTTGGTGTAAAATTGAAATGTATACTATTTGTATTGTAAAAGCATTGCATGCACTGAGAAAACAACTTTTTTGTCTTGATGTGCACAGGTATGAAACAACTTTCAGACATCTCAGAATCATGTGGGAAGTTAATCTAAGTTGTTTCCATTAGGTTTGCAGTAAGTGCTTTGGTGTAAAATTGAAATGTATACTATTTGTATTGTCTAAGCATTGCATGCACTGAGATAACAACTTTTTTGTGTTGATGTGTACAGCCATGAAACAACTTTCAAACTACTCATAATCATGTGGGAAGTTAACCTAAGGTGTTTCCATTAGTTTGCAGTAAGTACTTTGGTGTAAAATTCAGATGTGTACTTCCTTAATGTCAGAGCATAGTAGTACTGAGAAAGTAACTTTTTTGTCTTGATGAACTGAGGCATGAAACAACTTTAAACCTAGTCATATTCATCTGGGAAGTTAACCAAATGTGTTTGCATTAGGTTTGCAGTCAGGACTTTTGAGTACAATTGAAATGTATACTACTTTTATGTCAAAGCATTCTATTCACTGTGAAATCAACTTTTTTGTCTTTATGTGCACAGGTATGTAACAACTTTCAGACATCTCAGAATCATGTGGGAAGTTAACCTAAGGTGTTTCCATTAGGTTTGCAGTAAGTGCTTTGTAGTAAAATTGAAATGTACACTATTTGTATTGTCTAAGCATTGCATTCACTGAGATAACAACTTTTTTCTGTTGATGTGTACAGCCATGAAACAACTTTCAAACTACTCATAATCATGTGGAAAGTTAACCTAAAGTGTTTCCATTAGGTTTGCAGTAAGTACTTTGTTGTAAAATTGAAATGTATACTACTTTTATGTCAAAGCATTCTATTCACTGTGAAATCAACTTTTTTGTCTTTATGTGCACAAGTATGAAACAACTTTCAGACATCTCAGAATCATGTGGGAAGTTAACCTAAGGTGTTTCCATTAGGTTTGCAGTAAGTGCTTTGGTGTAAAATTGAAATGTATACTATTTGTATTGTCTAAGCATTGCATGCACTGAGATAACAACTTTTTTCTGTTGATGTGTACAGCCATGAAACAACTTTCAAACTACTCATAATCATGTGGGAAGTTAACCTAAGGTGTTTCCATTAGTTTGCAGTAAGTACTTTGGTGTAAAATTCAGATGTGTACTTCCTTAATGTCAGAGCATAGTAGTACTGAGAAAGTAACTTTTTTGTCTTGATGAACTGAGGCATGAAACAACTTTAAACCTAGTCATATTCATCTGGGAAGTTAACCAAATGTGTTTGCTTTAGGTTTGCAGTCAGGACTTTTGAGTACAATTGAAATGTATACTACTTTTATGTCAAAGCATTCTATTCACTCTGAAATCAACTTTTTTGTCTTTATGTGCACAGGTATGTAACAACTTTCAGACATCTCAGAATCATGTGGGAAGTTAACCTAAAGTGTTTCCATTAGGTTTGTAGTAAGTGCTTTGGTGTAAAATTGAAATGTACACTATTTGTATTGTCTAAGCATTGCATGCACTGAGATAACAACTTTTTTGTCTTTATGTGTACAGCCATGAAACAACTTTCAAACTACTCATAATCATGTGGAAAGTTAACCTAAGGTGTTTCCATTAGGTCTGCAGTAAATGCTTTGGTGTAAAATTGAAATGTATACTATTTGTATTGTCTAAGCATTGCATTCACTGAGATAACAACTTTTTTCTGTTGATGTGTACAGCCATGAAACAACTTTCAAACTACTCATAATCATGTGGAAAGTTAACCTAAGGTGTTTCCATTAGGTCTGCAGTAAATGCTTTGGTGTAAAATTGAAATGTATACTATTTGTATTGTAAAAGCATTGCATGCACTGAGAAAACAACTTTTTTGTCTTGATGTGCACAGGTATGAAACAAGTTTCAGACATCTCAGAATCATGTGGGAAGTTAATCTAAGTTGTTTCCATTAGGTTTGCAGTAAGTGCTTTGGTGTAAAATTGAAATGTATTCTATTTGTATTGTCTGAGCATTGCATGCACTGAGATAACAACTTTTTTGTGTTGATGTGTACAGCCATGAAACAACTTTCAAACTACTCATAATCATGTGGGAAGTTAACCTAAGGTGTTTCCATTAGTTTGCAGTAAGTACTTTGGTGTAAAATTCAGATGTGTACTTCCTTAATGTCAGAGCATAGTAGTACTGAGAAAGTAACTTTTTTGTCTTGATGAACTGAGGCATGAAACAACTTTAAACCTAGTCATATTCATCTGGGAAGTTAACCAAATGTGTTTGCATTAGGTTTGCAGTCAGGACTTTTGAGTACAATTGAAATGTATACTACTTTTATGTCAAAGCATTCTATTCACTGTGAAATCAACTTTTTTGTCTTTATGTGCACAGGTATGTAACAACTTTCAGACATCTCAGAATCATGTGGGAAGTTAACCTAAGGTGTTTCCATTAGGTTTGCAGTAAGTGCTTTGTAGTAAAATTGAAATGTACACTATTTGTATTGTCTAAGGATTGCATTCACTGAGATAACAACTTTTTTCTGTTGATGTGTACAGCCATGAAACAACTTTCAAACTACTCATAATCATGTGGAAAGTTAACCTAAAGTGTTTCCATTAGGTTTGCAGTAAGTGCTTTGTTGTAAAATTGAAATGTATACTACTTTTATGTCAAAGCATTCTATTCACTGTGAAATCAACTTTTTTGTCTTTATGTGCACAAGTATGAAACAACTTTCAGACATCTCAGAATCATGTGGGAAGTTAACCTAAGGTGTTTCCATTAGGTTTGCAGTAAGTGCTTTGGTGTAAAATTGAAATGTATACTATTTGTATTGTCTAAGCATTGCATGCACTGAGATTACAACTTTTTTGTGTTGATGTGTGCAGCCATAAAACAACTTTCAAACTACTCATAATCATGTGGAAAGTTAACCTAAGGTGTTTCCATTAGGTCTGCAGTAAATGCTTTGGTGTAAAATTGAAATGTATACTATTTGTATTGTAAAAGCATTGCATGCACTGAGAAAACAACTTTTTTGTCTTGATGTGCACAGGTATGAAACAACTTTCTGACATCTCAGAATCATGTGGGAAGTTAATCTAAGTTGTTTGCATTAGGTTTGCAGTAAGTGCTTTGGTGTAAAATTGAAATGTATTCTATTTGTATTGTCTGAGCATTGCATGCACTGAGATAACAACTTTTTTGTGTTGATGTGTACAGCCATGAAACAACTTTCAAACTACTCATAATCATGTGGGAAGTTAACCTAAGGTGTTTCCATTAGTTTGCAGTAAGTACTTTGGTGTAAAATTCAGATGTGTACTTCCTTAATGTCAGAGCATAGTAGTACTGAGAAAGTAACTTTTTTGTCTTGATGAACTGAGGCATGAAACAACTTTAAACCTAGTCATATTCATCTGGGAAGTTAACCAAATGTGTTTGCATTAGGTTTGCAGTCAGGACTTTTGAGTACAATTGAAATGTATACTACTTTTATGTCAAAGCATTCTATTCACTGTGAAATCAACTTTTTTGTCTTTATGTGCACAGGTATGTAACAACTTTCAGACATCTCAGAATCATGTGGGAAGTTAACCTAAGGTGTTTCCATTAGGTTTGCAGTAAGTGCTTTGTAGTAAAATTGAAATGTACACTATTTGTATTGTCTAAGCATTGCATTCACTGAGATAACAACTTTTTTCTGTTGATGTGTACAGCCATGAAACAACTTTCAAACTACTCATAATCATGTGGAAAGTTAACCTAAGGTGTTTCCATTAGGTTTGCAGTAAGTGCTTTGGTGTAAAATTGAAATGTATACTATTTGTATTGTAAAAGCATTGCATGCACTGAGAAAACAACTTTTTTGTCTTGATGTGCACAGGTATGAAACAACTTTCAGACATCTCAGAATCATGTGGGAAGTTAATCTAAGTTGTTTCCATTAGGTTTGCAGTAAGTGCTTTGGTGTAAAATTGAAATGTATACTATTTGTATTGTCTAAGCATTGCATGCACTGAGATAACAACTTTTTTGTGTTGATGTGTACAGCCATGAAACAACTTTCAAACTACTCATAATCATGTGGGAAGTTAACCTAAGGTGTTTCCATTAGTTTGCAGTAAGTACTTTGGTGTAAAATTCAGATGTGTACTTCCTTAATGTCAGAGCATAGTAGTACTGAGAAAGTAACTTTTTTGTCTTGATGAACTGAGGCATGAAACAACTTTAAACCTAGTCATATTCATCTGGGAAGTTAACCAAATGTGTTTGCATTAGGTTTGCAGTCAGGACTTTTGAGTACAATTGAAATGTATACTACTTTTATGTCAAAGCATTCTATTCACTGTGAAATCAACTTTTTTGTCTTTATGTGCACAGGTATGTAACAACTTTCAGACATCTCAGAATCATGTGGGAAGTTAACCTAAGGTGTTTCCATTAGGTTTGCAGTAAGTGCTTTGTAGTAAAATTGAAATGTACACTATTTGTATTGTCTAAGCATTGCATTCACTGAGATAACAACTTTTTTCTGTTGATGTGTACAGCCATGAAACAACTTTCAAACTACTCATAATCATGTGGAAAGTTAACCTAAAGTGTTTCCATTAGGTTTGCAGTAAGTACTTTGTTGTAAAATTGAAATGTATACTACTTTTATGTCAAAGCATTCTATTCACTGTGAAATCAACTTTTTTGTCTTTATGTGCACAAGTATGAAACAACTTTCAGACATCTCAGAATCATGTGGGAAGTTAACCTAAGGTGTTTCCATTAGGTTTGCAGTAAGTGCTTTGGTGTAAAATTGAAATGTATACTATTTGTATTGTCTAATTATTGCATGCACTGAGATAACAACTTTTTTCTGTTGATGTGTACAGCCATGAAACAACTTTCAAACTACTCATAATCATGTGGGAAGTTAACCTAAGGTGTTTCCATTAGTTTGCAGTAAGTACTTTGGTGTAAAATTCAGATGTGTACTTCCTTAATGTCAGAGCATAGTAGTACTGAGAAAGTAACTTTTTTGTCTTGATGAACTGAGGCATGAAACAACTTTAAACCTAGTCATATTCATCTGGGAAGTTAACCAAATGTGTTTGCTTTAGGTTTGCAGTCAGGACTTTTGAGTACAATTGAAATGTATACTACTTTTATGTCAAAGCATTCTATTCACTCTGAAATCAACTTTTTTGTCTTTATGTGCACAGGTATGTAACAACTTTCAGACATCTCAGAATCATGTGGGAAGTTAACCTAAAGTGTTTCCATTAGGTTTGTAGTAAGTGCTTTGGTGTAAAATTGAAATGTACACTATTTGTATTGTCTAAGCATTGCATGCACTGAGATAACAACTTTTTTGTCTTTATGTGTACAGCCATGAAACAACTTTCAAACTACTCATAATCATGTGGAAAGTTAACCTAAGGTGTTTCCATTAGGTCTGCAGTAAATGCTTTGGTGTAAAATTGAAATGTATACTATTTGTATTGTCTAAGCATTGCATTCACTGAGATAACAACTTTTTTCTGTTGATGTGTACAGCCATGAAACAACTTTCAAACTACTCATAATCATGTGGAAAGTTAACCTAAGGTGTTTCCATTAGGTCTGCAGTAAATGCTTTGGTGTAAAATTGAAATGTATACTATTTGTATTGTAAAAGCATTGCATGCACTGAGAAAACAACTTTTTTGTCTTGATGTGCACAGGTATGAAACAAGTTTCAGACATCTCAGAATCATGTGGGAAGTTAATCTAAGTTGTTTCCATTAGGTTTGCAGTAAGTGCTTTGGTGTAAAATTGAAATGTATTCTATTTGTATTGTCTGAGCATTGCATGCACTGAGATAACAACTTTTTTGTGTTGATGTGTACAGCCATGAAACAACTTTCAAACTACTCATAATCATGTGGGAAGTTAACCTAAGGTGTTTCCATTAGTTTGCAGTAAGTACTTTGGTGTAAAATTCAGATGTGTACTTCCTTAATGTCAGAGCATAGTAGTACTGAGAAAGTAACTTTTTTGTCTTGATGAACTGAGGCATGAAACAACTTTAAACCTAGTCATATTCATCTGGGAAGTTAACCAAATGTGTTTGCATTAGGTTTGCAGTCAGGACTTTTGAGTACAATTGAAATGTATACTACTTTTATGTCAAAGCATTCTATTCACTGTGAAATCAACTTTTTTGTCTTTATGTGCACAGGTATGTAACAACTTTCAGACATCTCAGAATCATGTGGGAAGTTAACCTAAGGTGTTTCCATTAGGTTTGCAGTAAGTGCTTTGTAGTAAAATTGAAATGTACACTATTTGTATTGTCTAAGCATTGCATTCACTGAGATAACAACTTTTTTCTGTTGATGTGTACAGCCATGAAACAACTTTCAAACTACTCATAATCATGTGGAAAGTTAACCTAAAGTGTTTCCATTAGGTTTGCAGTAAGTACTTTGTTGTAAAATTGAAATGTATACTACTTTTATGTCAAAGCATTCTATTCACTGTGAAATCAACTTTTTTGTCTTTATGTGCACAAGTATGAAACAACTTTCAGACATCTCAGAATCATGTGGGAAGTTAATCTAAGTTGTTTCCATTAGGTTTGCAGTAAGTGCTTTGGTGTAAAATTGAAATGTATACTATTTGTATTGTCTAAGCATTGCATGCACTGAGATAACAACTTTTTTGTGTTGATGTGTACAGCCATGAAACAACTTTCAAACTACTCATAATCATGTGGGAAGTTAACTAAGGTGTTTCCATTAGTTTGCAGTAAGTACTTTGGTGTAAAATTCAGATGTGTACTTCCTTAATGTCAGAGCATAGTAGTACTGAGAAAGTAACTTTTTTGTCTTGATGAACTGAGGCATGAAACAACTTTAAACCTAGTCATATTCATCTGGGAAGTTAACCAAATGTGTTTGCATTAGGTTTGCAGTCAGGACTTTTGAGTACAATTGAAATGTATACTACTTTTATGTCAAAGCATTCTATTCACTGTGAAATCAACTTTTTTGTCTTTATGTGCACAGGTATGTAACAACTTTCAGACATCTCAGAATCATGTGGGAAGTTAACCTAAGGTGTTTCCATTAGGTTTGCAGTAAGTGCTTTGTAGTAAAATTGAAATGTACACTATTTGTATTGTCTAAGCATTGCATTCACTGAGATAACAACTTTTTTCTGTTGATGTGTACAGCCATGAAACAACTTTCAAACTACTCATAATCATGTGGAAAGTTAACCTAAGGTGTTTCCATTAGGTTTGCAGTAAGTGCTTTGGTGTAAAATTGAAATGTATACTATTTGTATTGTAAAAGCATTGCATGCACTGAGAAAACAACTTTTTTGTCTTGATGTGCACAGGTATGAAACAACTTTCAGACATCTCAGAATCATGTGGGAAGTTAATCTAAGTTGTTTCCATTAGGTTTGCAGTAAGTGCTTTGGTGTAAAATTGAAATGTATACTATTTGTATTGTCTAAGCATTGCATGCACTGAGATAACAACTTTTTTGTGTTGATGTGTACAGCCATGAAACAACTTTCAAACTACTCATAATCATGTGGGAAGTTAACCTAAGGTGTTTCCATTAGTTTGCAGTAAGTACTTTGGTGTAAAATTCAGATGTGTACTTCCTTAATGTCAGAGCATAGTAGTACTGAGAAAGTAACTTTTTTGTCTTGATGAACTGAGGCATGAAACAACTTTAAACCTAGTCATATTCATCTGGGAAGTTAACCAAATGTGTTTGCATTAGGTTTGCAGTCAGGACTTTTGAGTACAATTGAAATGTATACTACTTTTATGTCAAAGCATTCTATTCACTGTGAAATCAACTTTTTTGTCTTTATGTGCACAGGTATGTAACAACTTTCAGACATCTCAGAATCATGTGGGAAGTTAACCTAAAGTGTTTCCATTAGGTTTGCAGTAAGTGCTTTGTAGTAAAATTGAAATGTACACTATTTGTATTGTCTAAGCATTGCATGCACTGAGATAACAACTTTTTTGTGTTGATGTGTACAGCCATGAAACAACTTTCAAACTACTCATAATCATGTGGAAAGTTAACCTAAAGTGTTTCCATTAGGTTTGCAGTAAGTACTTTGTTGTAAAATTGAAATGTATACTACTTTTATGTCAAAGCATTCTATTCACTGTGAAATCAACTTTTTTGTCTTTATGTGCACAAGTATGAAACAACTTTCAGACATCTCAGAATCATGTGGGAAGTTAACCTAAGGTGTTTCCATTAGGTTTGCAGTAAGTGCTTTGGTGTAAAATTGAAATGTATACTATTTGTATTGTCTAAGCATTGCATGCACTGAGATAACAACTTTTTTCTGTTGATGTGTACAGCCATGAAACAACTTTCAAACTACTCATAATCATGTGGGAAGTTAACCTAAGGTGTTTCCATTAGTTTGCAGTAAGTACTTTGGTGTAAAATTCAGATGTGTACTTCCTTAATGTCAGAGCATAGTAGTACTGAGAAAGTAACTTTTTTGTCTTGATGAACTGAGGCATGAAACAACTTTAAACCTAGTCATATTCATCTGGGAAGTTAACCAAATGTGTTTGCATTAGGTTTGCAGTCAGGACTTTTGAGTACAATTGAAATGTATACTACTTTTATGTCAAAGCATTCTATTCACTGTGAAATCAACTTTTTTGTCTTTATGTGCACAGGTATGTAACAACTTTCAGACATCTCAGAATCATGTGGGAAGTTAACCTAAGGTGTTTCCATTAGGTTTGCAGTAAGTGCTTTGTAGTAAAATTGAAATGTACACTATTTGTATTGTCTAAGCATTGCATTCACTGAGATAACAACTTTTTTCTGTTGATGTGTACAGCCATGAAACAACTTTCAAACTACTCATAATCATGTGGAAAGTTAACCTAAGGTGTTTCCATTAGGTTTGCAGTAAGTGCTTTGGTGTAAAATTGAAATGTATACTATTTGTATTGTAAAAGCATTGCATGCACTGAGAAAACAACTTTTTTGTCTTGATGTGCACAGGTATGAAACAACTTTCAGACATCTCAGAATCATGTGGGAAGTTAATCTAAGTTGTTTCCATTAGGTTTGCAGTAAGTGCTTTGGTGTAAAATTGAAATGTATACTATTTGTATTGTCTAAGCATTGCATGCACTGAGATAACAACTTTTTTGTGTTGATGTGTACAGCCATGAAACAACTTTCAAACTACTCATAATCATGTGGGAAGTTAACCTAAGGTGTTTCCATTAGTTTGCAGTAAGTACTTTGGTGTAAAATTCAGATGTGTACTTCCTTAATGTCAGAGCATAGTAGTACTGAGAAAGTAACTTTTTTGTCTTGATGAACTGAGGCATGAAACAACTTTAAACCTAGTCATATTCATCTGGGAAGTTAACCAAATGTGTTTGCATTAGGTTTGCAGTCAGGACTTTTGAGTACAATTGAAATGTATACTACTTTTATGTCAAAGCATTCTATTCACTGTGAAATCAACTTTTTTGTCTTTATGTGCACAGGTATGTAACAACTTTCAGACATCTCAGAATCATGTGGGAAGTTAACCTAAAGTGTTTCCATTAGGTTTGCAGTAAGTGCTTTGTAGTAAAATTGAAATGTACACTATTTGTATTGTCTAAGCATTGCATGCACTGAGATAACAACTTTTTTGTGTTGATGTGTACAGCCATGAAACAACTTTCAAACTACTCATAATCATGTGGAAAGTTAACCTAAAGTGTTTCCATTAGGTTTGCAGTAAGTACTTTGTTGTAAAATTGAAATGTATACTACTTTTATGTCAAAGCATTCTATTCACTGTGAAATCAACTTTTTTGTCTTTATGTGCACAAGTATGAAACAACTTTCAGACATCTCAGAATCATGTGGGAAGTTAACCTAAGGTGTTTCCATTAGGTTTGCAGTAAGTGCTTTGGTGTAAAATTGAAATGTATACTATTTGTATTGTCTAAGCATTGCATGCACTGAGATAACAACTTTTTTCTGTTGATGTGTACAGCCATGAAACAACTTTCAAACTACTCATAATCATGTGGGAAGTTAACCTAAGGTGTTTCCATTAGTTTGCAGTAAGTACTTTGGTGTAAAATTCAGATGTGTACTTCCTTAATGTCAGAGCATAGTAGTACTGAGAAAGTAACTTTTTTGTCTTGATGAACTGAGGCATGAAACAACTTTAAACCTAGTCATATTCATCTGGGAAGTTAACCAAATGTGTTTGCTTTAGGTTTGCAGTCAGGACTTTTGAGTACAATTGAAATGTATACTACTTTTATGTCAAAGCATTCTATTCACTCTGAAATCAACTTTTTTGTCTTTATGTGCACAGGTATGTAACAACTTTCAGACATCTCAGAATCATGTGGGAAGTTAACCTAAAGTGTTTCCATTAGGTTTGTAGTAAGTGCTTTGGTGTAAAATTGAAATGTACACTATTTGTATTGTCTAAGCATTGCATGCACTGAGATAACAACTTTTTTGTCTTTATGTGTACAGCCATGAAACAACTTTCAAACTACTCATAATCATGTGGAAAGTTAACCTAAGGTGTTTCCATTAAGTCTATAGTAAATGCTTTGGTGTAAAATTGAAATGTATACTATTTGTATTGTCTAAGCATTGCATTCACTGAGATAACAACTTTTTTCTGTTGATGTGTACAGCCATGAAACAACTTTCAAACTACTCATAATCATGTGGAAAGTTAACCTAAGGTGTTTCCATTAGGTCTGCAGTAAATGCTTTGGTGTAAAATTGAAATGTATACTATTTGTATTGTAAAAGCATTGCATGCACTGAGAAAACAACTTTTTTGTCTTGATGTGCACAGGTATGAAACAAGTTTCAGACATCTCAGAATCATGTGGGAAGTTAATCTAAGTTGTTTCCATTAGGTTTGCAGTAAGTGCTTTGGTGTAAAATTGAAATGTATTCTATTTGTATTGTCTGAGCATTGCATGCACTGAGATAACAACTTTTTTGTGTTGATGTGTACAGCCATGAAACAACTTTCAAACTACTCATAATCATGTGGGAAGTTAACCTAAGGTGTTTCCATTAGTTTGCAGTAAGTACTTTGGTGTAAAATTCAGATGTGTACTTCCTTAATGTCAGAGCATAGTAGTACTGAGAAAGTAACTTTTTTGTCTTGATGAACTGAGGCATGAAACAACTTTAAACCTAGTCATATTCATCTGGGAAGTTAACCAAATGTGTTTGCATTAGGTTTGCAGTCAGGACTTTTGAGTACAATTGAAATGTATACTACTTTTATGTCAAAGCATTCTATTCACTGTGAAATCAACTTTTTTGTCTTTATGTGCACAGGTATGTAACAACTTTCAGACATCTCAGAATCATGTGGGAAGTTAACCTAAGGTGTTTCCATTAGGTTTGCAGTAAGTGCTTTGTAGTAAAATTGAAATGTACACTATTTGTATTGTCTAAGCATTGCATTCACTGAGATAACAACTTTTTTCTGTTGATGTGTACAGCCATGAAACAACTTTCAAACTACTCATAATCATGTGGAAAGTTAACCTAAAGTGTTTCCATTAGGTTTGCAGTAAGTACTTTGTTGTAAAATTGAAATGTATACTACTTTTATGTCAAAGCATTCTATTCACTGTGAAATCAACTTTTTTGTCTTTATGTGCACAAGTATGAAACAACTTTCAGACATCTCAGAATCATGTGGGAAGTTAACCTAAGGTGTTTCCATTAGGTTTGCAGTAAGTGCTTTGGTGTAAAATTGAAATGTATACTATTTGTATCGTCTAAGCATTGCATGCACTGAGATAACAACTTTTTTGTGTTGATGTGTACAGCCATGAAACAACTTTCAAACTACTCATAATCATGTGGGAAGTTAACCTAAGGTGTTTCCATTAGTTTGCAGTAAGTACTTTGGTGTAAAATTCAGATGTGTACTTCCTTAATGTCAGAGCATAGTAGTACTGAGAAAGTAACTTTTTTGTCTTGATGAACTGAGGCATGAAACAACTTTAAACCTAGTCATATTCATCTGGGAAGTTAACCAAATGTGTTTGCATTAGGTTTGCAGTCAGGACTTTTGAGTACAATTGAAATGTATACTACTTTTATGTCAAAGCATTCTATTCACTGTGAAATCAACTTTTTTGTCTTTATGTGCACAGGTATGTAACAACTTTCAGACATCTCAGAATCATGTGGGAAGTTAACCTAAGGTGTTTCCATTAGGTTTGCAGTAAGTGCTTTGTAGTAAAATTGAAATGTACACTATTTGTATTGTCTAAGCATTGCATTCACTGAGATAACAACTTTTTTCTGTTGATGTGTACAGCCATGAAACAACTTTCAAACTACTCATAATCATGTGGAAAGTTAACCTAAAGTGTTTCCATTAGGTTTGCAGTAAGTACTTTGTTGTAAAATTGAAATGTATACTACTTTTATGTCAAAGCATTCTATTCACTGTGAAATCAACTTTTTTGTCTTTATGTGCACAAGTATGAAACAACTTTCAGACATCTCAGAATCATGTGGGAAGTTAACCTAAGGTGTTTCCATTAGGTTTGCAGTAAGTGCTTTGGTGTAAAATTGAAATGTATACTATTTGTATTGTCTAAGCATTGCATGCACTGAGATTACAACTTTTTTGTGTTGATGTGTGCAGCCATAAAACAACTTTCAAACTACTCATAATCATGTGGAAAGTTAACCTAAAGTGTTTCCATTAGGTTTGCAGTAAGTACTTTGTTGTAAAATTGAAATGTTTACTACTTTTATGTCAAAGCATTCTATTCACCGTGAAATCAACTTTTTTGTCTTTATGTGTACAGCCATGAAACAACTTTCAAACTACTCATAATCATGTGGAAAGTTAACCTAAGGTGTTTCCATTAGGTCTGCAGTAAATGCTTTGGTGTAAAATTGAAATGTATACTATTTGTATTGTCTAAGCATTGCATTCACTGAGATAACAACTTTTTTCTGTTGATGTGTACAGCCATGAAACAACTTTCAAACTACTCATAATCATGTGGAAAGTTAACCTAAGGTGTTTCCATTAGGTCTGCAGTAAATGCTTTGGTGTAAAATTGAAATGTATACTATTTGTATTGTAAAAGCATTGCATGCACTGAGAAAACAACTTTTTTGTCTTGATGTGCACAGGTATGAAACAACTTTCAGACATCTCAGAATCATGTGGGAAGTTAATCTAAGTTGTTTCCATTAGGTTTGCAGTAAGTGCTTTGGTGTAAAATTGAAATGTATTCTATTTGTATTGTCTGAGCATTGCATGCACTGAGATAACAACTTTTTTGTGTTGATGTGTACAGCCATGAAACAACTTTCAAACTACTCATAATCATGTGGGAAGTTAACCTAAGGTGTTTCCATTAGTTTGCAGTAAGTACTTTGGTGTAAAATTCAGATGTGTACTTCCTTAATGTCAGAGCATAGTAGTACTGAGAAAGTAACTTTTTTGTCTTGATGAACTGAGGCATGAAACAACTTTAAACCTAGTCATATTCATCTGGGAAGTTAACCAAATGTGTTTGCATTAGGTTTGCAGTCAGGACTTTTGAGTACAATTGAAATGTATACTACTTTTATGTCAAAGCATTCTATTCACTGTGAAATCAACTTTTTTGTCTTTATGTGCACAGGTATGTAACAACTTTCAGACATCTCAGAATCATGTGGGAAGTTAACCTAAGGTGTTTCCATTAGGTTTGCAGTAAGTGCTTTGTAGTAAAATTGAAATGTACACTATTTGTATTGTCTAAGCATTGCATTCACTGAGATAACAACTTTTTTCTGTTGATGTGTACAGCCATGAAACAACTTTCAAACTACTCATAATCATGTGGAAAGTTAACCTAAGGTGTTTCCATTAGGTTTGCAGTAAGTGCTTTGGTGTAAAATTGAAATGTATACTATTTGTATTGTAAAAGCATTGCATGCACTGAGAAAACAACTTTTTTGTCTTGATGTGCACAGGTATGAAACAACTTTCAGACATCTCAGAATCATGTGGGAAGTTAATCTAAGTTGTTTCCATTAGGTTTGCAGTAAGTGCTTTGGTGTAAAATTGAAATGTATACTATTTGTATTGTCTAAGCATTGCATGCACTGAGATAACAACTTTTTTGTGTTGATGTGTACAGCCATGAAACAACTTTCAAACTACTCATAATCATGTGGGAAGTTAACCTAAGGTGTTTCCATTAGTTTGCAGTAAGTACTTTGGTGTAAAATTCAGATGTGTACTTCCTTAATGTCAGAGCATAGTAGTACTGAGAAAGTAACTTTTTTGTCTTGATGAACTGAGGCATGAAACAACTTTAAACCTAGTCATATTCATCTGGGAAGTTAACCAAATGTGTTTGCATTAGGTTTGCAGTCAGGACTTTTGAGTACAATTGAAATGTATACTACTTTTATGTCAAAGCATTCTATTCACTGTGAAATCAACTTTTTTGTCTTTATGTGCACAGGTATGTAACAACTTTCAGACATCTCAGAATCATGTGGGAAGTTAACCTAAGGTGTTTCCATTAGGTTTGCAGTAAGTGCTTTGTAGTAAAATTGAAATGTACTCTATTTGTATTGTCTAAGCATTGCATTCACTGAGATAACAACTTTTTTCTGTTGATGTGTACAGCCATGAAACAACTTTCAAACTACTCATAATCATGTGGAAAGTTAACCTAAAGTGTTTCCATTAGGTTTGCAGTAAGTACTTTGTTGTAAAATTGAAATGTATACTGCTTTTATGTCAAAGCATTCTATTCACTGTGAAATCAACTTTTTTGTCTTTATGTGCACAAGTATGAAACAACTTTCAGACATCTCAGAATCATGTGGGAAGTTAACCTAAGGTGTTTCCATTAGGTTTGCAGTAAGTGCTTTGGTGTAAAATTGAAATGTATACTATTTGTATTGTCTAAGCATTGCATGCACTGAGATTACAACTTTTTTGTGTTGATGTGTGCAGCCATAAAACAACTTTCAAACTACTCATAATCATGTGGAAAGTTAACCTAAAGTGTTTCCATTAGGTTTGCAGTAAGTACTTTGTTGTAAAATTGAAATGTTTACTACTTTTATGTCAAAGCATTCTATTCACCGTGAAATCAACTTTTTTGTCTTTATGTGTACAGCCATGAAACAACTTTCAAACTACTCATAATCATGTGGAAAGTTAACCTAAAGTGTTTCCATTAGGTCTGCAGTAAATGCTTTGGTGTAAAATTGAAATGTATACTATTTGTATTGTCTAAGCATTGCATTCACTGAGATAACAACTTTTTTCTGTTGATGTGTACAGCCATGAAACAACTTTCAAACTACTCATAATCATGTGGAAAGTTAACCTAAGGTGTTTCCATTAGGTCTGCAGTAAATGCTTTGGTGTAAAATTGAAATGTATACTATTTGTATTGTAAAAGCATTGCATGCACTGAGAAAACAACTTTTTTGTCTTGATGTGCACAGGTATGAAACAACTTTCAGACATCTCAGAATCATGTGGGAAGTTAATCTAAGTTGTTTCCATTAGGTTTGCAGTAAGTGCTTTGGTGTAAAATTGAAATGTATTCTATTTGTATTGTCTGAGCATTGCATGCACTGAGATAACAACTTTTTTGTGTTGATGTGTACAGCCATGAAACAACTTTCAAACTACTCATAATCATGTGGGAAGTTAACCTAAGGTGTTTCCATTAGTTTGCAGTAAGTACTTTGGTGTAAAATTCAGATGTGTACTTCCTTAATGTCAGAGCATAGTAGTACTGAGAAAGTAACTTTTTTGTCTTGATGAACTGAGGCATGAAACAACTTTAAACCTAGTCATATTCATCTGGGAAGTTAACCAAATGTGTTTGCATTAGGTTTGCAGTCAGGACTTTTGAGTACAATTGAAATGTATACTACTTTTATGTCAAAGCATTCTATTCACTGTGAAATCAACTTTTTTGTCTTTATGTGCACAGGTATGTAACAACTTTCAGACATCTCAGAATCATGTGGGAAGTTAACCTAAGGTGTTTCCATTAGGTTTGCAGTAAGTGCTTTGTAGTAAAATTGAAATGTACACTATTTGTATTGTCTAAGCATTGCATTCACTGAGATAACAACTTTTTTCTGTTGATGTGTACAGCCATGAAACAACTTTCAAACTACTCATAATCATGTGGAAAGTTAACCTAAGGTGTTTCCATTAGGTTTGCAGTAAGTGCTTTGGTGTAAAATTGAAATGTATACTATTTGTATTGTAAAAGCATTGCATGCACTGAGAAAACAACTTTTTTGTCTTGATGTGCACAGGTATGAAACAACTTTCAGACATCTCAGAATCATGTGGGAAGTTAATCTAAGTTGTTTCCATTAGGTTTGCAGTAAGTGCTTTGGTGTAAAATTGAAATGTATACTATTTGTATTGTCTAAGCATTGCATGCACTGAGATAACAACTTTTTTGTGTTGATGTGTATAGCCATGAAACAACTTTCAAACTACTCATAATCATGTGGGAAGTTAACCTAAGGTGTTTCCATTAGTTTGCAGTAAGTACTTTGGTGTAAAATTCAGATGTGTACTTCCTTCATGTCAGAGCATAGTAGTACTGAGAAAGTAACTTTTTTGTCTTGATGAACTGAGGCATGAAACAACTTTAAACCTAGTCATATTCATCTGGGAAGTTAACTAAATGTGTTTGCATTAGGTTTGCAGTCAGGACTTTTGAGTACAATTGAAATGTATACTACTTTTATGTCAAAGCATTCTATTCACTGTGAAATCAACTTTTTTGTCTTTATGTACACAGGTATGTAACAACTTTCAGACATCTCAGAATCATGTGGAAAGTTAACCTAAAGTGTTTCCATTAGGTTTGCAGTAAGTGCTTTGGTGTAAAATTGAAATGTACACTATTTGTATTGTCTAAGCATTGCATCCACTGAGATAACAACTTTTTTGTGTTGATGTGTACAGCCATTAAACAACTTTCAAACTACTCATAATCATGTGGAAAGTTAACCTAAAGTGTTTCCATTAGGTTTGCAGTAAGTACTTTGTTGTAAAATTGAAATGTATACTACTTTTATGTCAAAGCATTCTATTCACTGTGAAATCAACTTTTTTGTCTTTATGTGCACAAGTATGAAACAACTTTCAGACATCTCAGAATCATGTGGGAAGTTAACCTAAGGTGTTTCCATTAGGTTTGCAGTAAGTGCTTTGGTGTAAAATTGAAATGTATACTATTTGTATTGTCTAAGCATTGCATGCACTGAGATAACAACTTTTTTGTGTTGATGTGTACAGCCATGAAACAACTTTCAAACTACTCATAATCATGTGGGAAGTTAACCTAAGGTGTTTCCATTAGTTTGCAGTAAGTACTTTGGTGTAAAATTCAGATGTGTACTTCCTTAATGTCAGAGCATAGTAGTACTGAGAAAGTAACTTTTTTGTCTTGATGAACTGAGGCATGAAACAACTTTAAACCTAGTCATATTCATCTGGGAAGTTAACCAAATGTGTTTGCATTAGGTTTGCAGTCAGGACTTTTGAGTACAATTGAAATGTATACTACTTTTATGTCAAAGCATTCTATTCACTGTGAAATCAACTTTTTTGTCTTTATGTGCACAGGTATGTAACAACTTTCAGACATCTCAGAATCATGTGGGAAGTTAACCTAAGGTGTTTCCATTAGGTTTGCAGTAAGTGCTTTGTAGTAAAATTGAAATGTACTCTATTTGTATTGTCTAAGCATTGCATTCACTGAGATAACAACTTTTTTCTGTTGATGTGTACAGCCATGAAACAACTTTCAAACTACTCATAATCATGTGGAAAGTTAACCTAAAGTGTTTCCATTAGGTTTGCAGTAAGTACTTTGTTGTAAAATTGAAATGTATACTGCTTTTATGTCAAAGCATTCTATTCACTGTGAAATCAACTTTTTTGTCTTTATGTGCACAAGTATGAAACAACTTTCAGACATCTCAGAATCATGTGGGAAGTTAACCTAAGGTGTTTCCATTAGGTTTGCAGTAAGTGCTTTGGTGTAAAATTGAAATGTATACTATTTGTATTGTCTAAGCATTGCATGCACTGAGATTACAACTTTTTTGTGTTGATGTGTGCAGCCATAAAACAACTTTCAAACTACTCATAATCATGTGGAAAGTTAACCTAAAGTGTTTCCATTAGGTTTGCAGTAAGTACTTTGTTGTAAAATTGAAATGTTTACTACTTTTATGTCAAAGCATTCTATTCACCGTGAAATCAACTTTTTTGTCTTTATGTGTACAGCCATGAAACAACTTTCAAACTACTCATAATCAGGTGGAAAGTTAACCTAAAGTGTTTCCATTAGGTCTGCAGTAAATGCTTTGGTGTAAAATTGAAATGTATACTATTTGTATTGTCTAAGCATTGCATTCACTGAGATAACAACTTTTTTCTGTTGATGTGTACAGCCATGAAACAACTTTCAAACTACTCATAATCATGTGGAAAGTTAACCTAAGGTGTTTCCATTAGGTCTGCAGTAAATGCTTTGGTGTAAAATTGAAATGTATACTATTTGTATTGTAAAAGCATTGCATGCACTGAGAAAACAACTTTTTTGTCTTGATGTGCACAGGTATGAAACAACTTTCAGACATCTCAGAATCATGTGGGAAGTTAATCTAAGTTGTTTGCATTAGGTTTGCAGTAAGTGCTTTGGTGTAAAATTGAAATGTATTCTATTTGTATTGTCTGAGCATTGCATGCACTGAGATAACAACTTTTTTGTGTTGATGTGTACAGCCATGAAACAACTTTCAAACTACTCATAATCATGTGGGAAGTTAACCTAAGGTGTTTCCATTAGTTTGCAGTAAGTACTTTGGTGTAAAATTCAGATGTGTACTTCCTTAATGTCAGAGCATAGTAGTACTGAGAAAGTAACTTTTTTGTCTTGATGAACTGAGGCATGAAACAACTTTAAACCTAGTCATATTCATCTGGGAAGTTAACCAAATGTGTTTGCATTAGGTTTGCAGTCAGGACTTTTGAGTACAATTGAAATGTATACTACTTTTATGTCAAAGCATTCTATTCACTGTGAAATCAACTTTTTTGTCTTTATGTGCACAGGTATGTAACAACTTTCAGACATCTCAGAATCATGTGGGAAGTTAACCTAAGGTGTTTCCATTAGGTTTGCAGTAAGTGCTTTGTAGTAAAATTGAAATGTACACTATTTGTATTGTCTAAGCATTGCATTCACTGAGATAACAACTTTTTTCTGTTGATGTGTACAGCCATGAAACAACTTTCAAACTACTCATAATCATGTGGAAAGTTAACCTAAGGTGTTTCCATTAGGTTTGCAGTAAGTGCTTTGGTGTAAAATTGAAATGTATACTATTTGTATTGTAAAAGCATTGCATGCACTGAGAAAACAACTTTTTTGTCTTGATGTGCACAGGTATGAAACAACTTTCAGACATCTCAGAATCATGTGGGAAGTTAATCTAAGTTGTTTCCATTAGGTTTGCAGTAAGTGCTTTGGTGTAAAATTGAAATGTATACTATTTGTATTGTCTAAGCATTGCATGCACTGAGATAACAACTTTTTTGTGTTGATGTGTATAGCCATGAAACAACTTTCAAACTACTCATAATCATGTGGGAAGTTAACCTAAGGTGTTTCCATTAGTTTGCAGTAAGTACTTTGGTGTAAAATTCAGATGTGTACTTCCTTAATGTCAGAGCATAGTAGTACTGAGAAAGTAACTTTTTTGTCTTGATGAACTGAGGCATGAAACAACTTTAAACCTAGTCATATTCATCTGGGAAGTTAACTAAATGTGTTTGCATTAGGTTTGCAGTCAGGACTTTTGAGTACAATTGAAATGTATACTACTTTTATGTCAAAGCATTCTATTCACTGTGAAATCAACTTTTTTGTCTTTATGTACACAGGTATGTAACAACTTTCAGACATCTCAGAATCATGTGGAAAGTTAACCTAAAGTGTTTCCATTAGGTTTGCAGTAAGTGCTTTGGTGTAAAATTGAAATGTACACTATTTGTATTGTCTAAGCATTGCATCCACTGAGATAACAACTTTTTTGTGTTGATGTGTACAGCCATTAAACAACTTTCAAACTACTCATAATCATGTGGAAAGTTAACCTAAAGTGTTTCCATTAGGTTTGCAGTAAGTACTTTGTTGTAAAATTGAAATGTATACTACTTTTATGTCAAAGCATTCTATTCACTGTGAAATCAACTTTTTTGTCTTTATGTGCACAAGTATGAAACAACTTTCAGACATCTCAGAATCATGTGGGAAGTTAACCTAAGGTGTTTCCATTAGGTTTGCAGTAAGTGCTTTGGTGTAAAATTGAAATGTATACTATTTGTATTGTCTAAGCATTGCATGCACTGAGATAACAACTTTTTTGTGTTGATGTGTACAGCCATGAAACAACTTTCAAACTACTCATAATCATGTGGGAAGTTAACCTAAGGTGTTTCCATTAGTTTGCAGTAGGTAGTTTGGTGTAAAATTCAGATGTGTACTTCCTTAATGTCAGAGCATAGTAGTACTGAGAAAGTAACTTTTTTGTCTTGATGAACTGAGGCATGAAACAACTTTAAACCTAGTCATATTCATCTGGGAAGTTAACCAAATGTGTTTGCATTAGGTTTGCAGTCAGGACTTTTGAGTACAACTGAAATGTATACTACTTTTATGTCAAAGCATTCTATTCACTGTGAAATCAACTTTTTTGTCTTTATGTGCACAGGTATGTAACAACTTTCAGACATCTCAGAATCATGTGGGAAGTTAACCTAAGGTGTTTCCATTAGGTTTGCAGTAAGTGCTTTGTAGTAAAATTGAAATGTACACTATTTGTATTGTCTAAGCATTGCATTCACTGAGATAACAACTTTTTTCTGTTGATGTGTACAGCCATGAAACAACTTTCAAACTACTCATAATCATGTGGAAAGTTAACCTAAGGTGTTTCCATTAGGTTTGCAGTAAGTGCTTTGGTGTAAAATTGAAATGTATACTACTTTTATGTCAAAGCATTCTATTCACTGTGAAATCAACTTTTTTGTCTTTATGTGCACAAGTATGAAACAACTTTCAGACATCTCAGAATCATGTGGAAAGTTAACCTAAGGTGTTTCCATTAGGTCTGCAGTAAATGCTTTGGTGTAAAATTGAAATGTATACTATTTGTATTGTAAAAGCATTGCATGCACTGAGAAAACAACTTTTTTGTCTTGATGTGCACAGGTATGAAACAACTTTCAGACATCTCAGAATCATGTGGGAAGTTAATCTAAGTTGTTTCCATTAGGTTTGCAGTAAGTGCTTTGGTGTAAAATTGAAATGTATTCTATTTGTATTGTCTGAGCATTGCATGCACTGAGATAACAACTTTTTTGTGTTGATGTGTACAGCCATGAAACAACTTTCAAACTACTCATAATCATGTGGGAAGTTAACCTAAGGTGTTTCCATTAGTTTGCAGTAAGTACTTTGGTGTAAAATTCAGATGTGTACTTCCTTAATGTCAGAGCATAGTAGTACTGAGAAAGTAACTTTTTTGTCTTGATGAACTGAGGCATGAAACAACTTTAAACCTAGTCATATTCATCTGGGAAGTTAACCAAATGTGTTTGCATTAGGTTTGCAGTCAGGACTTTTGAGTACAATTGAAATGTATACTACTTTTATGTCAAAGCATTCTATTCACTGTGAAATCAACTTTTTTGTCTTTATGTGCACAGGTATGTAACAACTTTCAGACATCTCAGAATCATGTGGGAAGTTAACCTAAAGTGTTTCCATTAGGTTTGCAGTAAGTGCTTTGTAGTAAAATTGAAATGTACACTATTTGTATTGTCTAAGCATTGCATTCACTGAGATAACAACTTTTTTCTGTTGATGTGTACAGCCATGAAACAACTTTCAAACTACTCATAATCATGTGGAAAGTTAACCTAAAGTGTTTCCATTAGGTTTGCAGTAAGTACTTTGTTGTAAAATTGAAATGTATACTACTTTTATGTCAAAGCATTCTATTCACTGTGAAATCAACTTTTTTGTATTTATGTGCACAAGCATGAAACAACTTTCAGACATCTCAGAATCATGTGGGAAGTTAACCTAAGGTGTTTCCATTAGGTTTGCAGTAAGTGCTTTGGTGTAAAATTGAAATGTATACTATTTGTATTGTCTAAGCATTGCATGCACTGAGATAACAACTTTTTTGTGTTGATGTGTACAGCCATGAAACAACTTTCAAACTACTCATAATCATGTGGGAAGTTAACCTAAGGTGTTTCCATTAGTTTGCAGTAAGTACTTTGGTGTAAAATTCAGATGTGTACTTCCTTAATGTCAGAGCATAGTAGTACTGAGAAAGTAACTTCTTTGTCTTGATGAACTGAGGCATGAAACAACTTTAAACCTAGTCATATTCATCTGGGAAGTTAACCAAATGTGTTTGCTTTAGGTTTGCAGTCAGGACTTTTGAGTACAATTGAAATGTATACTACTTTTATGTCAAAGCATTCTATTCACTCTGAAATCAACTTTTTTGTCTTTATGTGCACAGGTATGTAACAACTTTCAGACATCTCAGAATCATGTGGGAAGTTAACCTAAAGTGTTTCCATTAGGTTTGTAGTAAGTGCTTTGGTGTAAAATTGAAATGTACACTATTTGTATTGTCTAAGCATTGCATGCACTGAGATAACAACTTTTTTGTGTTGATGTGTACAGCCATGAAACAACTTTCAAACTACTCATAATCATGTGGAAAGTTAACCTAAAGTGTTTCCATTAGGTTTGCAGTAAGTACTTTGCTGTAAAATTGAAATGTATACTACTTTTATGTCAAAGCATTCTATTCACTGTGAAATCAACTTTTTTGTCTTTATGTGCACAAGTATGAAACAACTTTCAGACATCTCAGAATCATGTGGGAAGTTAACCTAAGGTGTTTCCATTAGGTTTGCAGTAAGTGCTTTGGTGTAAAATTGAAATGTATACTATTTGTATTGTCTAAGCATTGCATGCACTGAGATTACAACTTTTTTGTGTTGATGTGTGCAGCCATAAAACAACTTTCAAACTACTCATAATCATGTGGAAAGTTAACCTAAAGTGTTTCCATTAGGTTTGCAGTAAGTACTTTGTTGTAAAATTGAAATGTTTACTACTTTTATGTCAAAGCATTCTATTCACCGTGAAATCAACTTTTTTGTCTTTATGTGTACAGCCATGAAACAACTTTCAAACTACTCATAATCATGTGGAAAGTTAACCTAAGGTGTTTCCATTAGGTCTGCAGTAAATGCTTTGGTGTAAAATTGAAATGTATACTATTTGTATTGTCTAAGCATTGCATTCAGTGAGATAACAACTTTTTTCTGTTGATGTGTACAGCCATGAAACAACTTTCAAACTACTCATAATCATGTGGAAAGTTAACCTAAGGTGTTTCCATTAGGTCTGCAGTAAATGCTTTGGTGTAAAATTGAAATGTATACTATTTGTATTGTAAAAGCATTGCATGCACTGAGAAAACAACTTTTTTGTCTTGATGTGCACAGGTATGAAACAACTTTCAGACATCTCAGAATCATGTGGGAAGTTAATCTAAGTTGTTTCCATTAGGTTTGCAGTAAGTGCTTTGGTGTAAAATTGAAATGTATTCTATTTGTATTGTCTGAGCATTGCATGCACTGAGATAACAACTTTTTTGTGTTGATGTGTACAGCCATGAAACAACTTTCAAACTACTCATAATCATGTGGGAAGTTAACCTAAGGTGTTTCCATTAGTTTGCAGTAAGTACTTTGGTGTAAAATTCAGATGTGCACTTCCTTAATGTCAGAGCATAGTAGTACTGAGAAAGTAACTTTTTTGTCTTGATGAACTGAGGCATGAAACAACTTTAAACCTAGTCATATTCATCTGGGAAGTTAACCAAATGTGTTTGCATTAGGTTTGCAGTCAGGACTTTTGAGTACAATTGAAATGTATACTACTTTTATGTCAAAGCATTCTATTCACTGTGAAATCAACTTTTTTGTCTTTATGTGCACAGGTATGTAACAACTTTCAGACATCTCAGAATCATGTGGGAAGTTAACCTAAGGTGTTTCCATTAGGTTTGCAGTAAGTGCTTTGTAGTAAAATTGAAATGTACACTATTTGTATTGTCTAAGCATTGCATTCACTGAGATAACAACTTTTTTCTGTTGATGTGTACAGCCATGAAACAACTTTCAAACTACTCATAATCATGTGGAAAGTTAACCTAAAGTGTTTCCATTAGGTTTGCAGTAAGTACTTTGTTGTAAAATTGAAATGTATACTACTTTTATGTC
This sequence comes from Mobula birostris, assembly GCF_030028105.1. NCBI lineage: Eukaryota > Metazoa > Chordata > Chondrichthyes > Myliobatiformes > Myliobatidae > Mobula > Mobula birostris. The sequence continues at coordinate 224,572 of NW_027277183.1, forward strand.
AAAGCATTCTATTCACTGTGAAATCAACTTTTTTGTCTTTATGTGCACAAGTATGAAACAACTTTCAGACATCTCAGAATCATGTGGGAAGTTAACCTAAGGTGTTTCCATTAGGTTTGCAGTAAGTGCTTTGGTGTAAAATTGAAATGTATACTATTTGTATTGTCTAAGCATTGCATGCACTGAGATTACAACTTTTTTGTGTTGATGTGTGCAGCCATAAAACAACTTTCAAACTACTCATAATCATGTGGAAAGTTAACCTAAGGTGTTTCCATTAGTTTGCAGTAAGTACTTTGGTGTAAAATTCAGATGTGTACTTCCTTAATGTCAGAGCATAGTAGTACTGAGAAAGTAACTTTTTTGTCTTGATGAACTGAGGCATGAAACAACTTTAAACCTAGTCATATTCATCTGGGAAGTTAACCAAATGTGTTTGCATTAGGTTTGCAGTCAGGACTTTTGAGTACAATTGAAATGTATACTACTTTTATGTCAAAGCATTCTATTCACTGTGAAATCAACTTTTTTGTCTTTATGTACACAGGTATGTAACAACTTTCAGACATCTCAGAATCATGTGGGAAGTTAACCTAAAGTGTTTCCATTAGGTTTGCAGTAAGTGCTTTGGTGTAAAATTGAAATGTACACTATTTGTATTGTCTAAGCATTGCATCCACTGAGATAACAACTTTTTTGTGTTGATGTGTACAGCCATTAAACAACTTTCAAACTACTCATAATCATGTGGAAAGTTAACCTAAAGTGTTTCCATTAGGTTTGCAGTAAGTACTTTGTTGTAAAATTGAAATGTATACTACTTTTATGTCAAAGCATTCTATTCACTGTGAAATCAACTTTTTTGTCTTTATGTGCACAGGTATGAAACAACTTTCAGACATCTCAGAATCATGTGGGAAGTTAATCTAAGTTGTTTCCATTAGGTTTGCAGTAAGTGCTTTGGTGTAAAATTGAAATGTATACTATTTGTATTGTCTAAGCATTGCATGCACTGAGATAACAACTTTTTTGTGTTGATGTGTACAGCCATGAAACATCTTTCAAACTACTCATAATCATGTGGGAAGTTAACCTAAGGTGTTTCCATTAGTTTGCAGTAAGTACTTTGGTGTAAAATTCAGATGTGTACTTCCTTAATGTCAGAGCATAGTAGTACTGAGAAAGTAACTCTTTTGTCTTGATGAACTGAGGCATGAAACAACTTTAAACCTAGTCATATTCATCTGGGAAGTTAACCAAATGTGTTTGCATTAGGTTTGCAGTCAGGACTTTTGAGTACAATTGAAATGTATACTACTTTTATGTCAAAGCATTCTATTCACTGTGAAATCAACTTTTTTGTCTTTATGTGCACAGGTATGTAACAACTTTCAGACATCTCGGAATCATGTGGGAAGTTAACCTAAAGTGTTTCCATTAGGTTTGCAGTAAGTGCTTTGGTGTAAAATTGAAATGTACACTATTTGTATTGTCTAAGCATTGCATGCACTGAGATAACAACTTTTTTGTGTTGATGTGTACAGCCATGAAACAACTTTCAAACTACTCATAATCATGTGGAAAGTTAACCTAAAGTGTTTCCATTAGGTTTGCAGTAAGTACTTTGTTGTAAAATTGAAATGTATACTACTTTTATGTCAAAGCATTCTATTCACTGTGAAATCAACTTTTTTGTCTTTATGTGCACAATTTTGAAACAACTTTCAGACATCTCAGAATCATGTGGGAAGTTAACCTAAGGTGTTTCCATTAGGTCTGCAGTAAATGCTTTGGTGTAAAATTGAAATGTATACTATTTGTATTGTAAAAGCATTGCATGCACTGAGAAAACAACTTTTTTGTCTTGATGTGCACAGGTATGAAACAACTTTCAGACATCTCAGAATCATGTGGGAAGTTAATCTAAGTTGTTTCCATTAGGTTTGCAGTAAGTGCTTTGGTGTAAAATTGAAATGTATTCTATTTGTATTGTCTGAGCATTGCATGCACTGAGATAACAACTTTTTTGTGTTGATGTGTACAGCCATGAAACAACTTTCAAACTACTCATAATCATGTGGGAAGTTAACCTAAGGTGTTTCCATTAGTTTGCAGTAAGTACTTTGGTGTAAAATTCAGATGTGTACTTCCTTAATGTCAGAGCATAGTAGTACTGAGAAAGTAACTTTTTTGTCTTGATGAACTGAGGCATGAAACAACTTTAAACCTAGTCATATTCATCTGGGAAGTTAACCAAATGTGTTTGCATTAGGTTTGCAGTCAGGACTTTTGAGTACAATTGAAATGTATACTACTTTTATGTCAAAGCATTCTATTCACTGTGAAATCAACTTTTTTGTCTTTATGTGCACAGGTATGTAACAACTTTCAGACATCTCAGAATCATGAGGGAAGTTAACCTAAGGTGTTTCCATTAGGTTTGCAGTAAGTGCTTTGTAGTAAAATTGAAATGTACACTATTTGTATTGTCGAAGCATTGCATTCACTGAGATAACAACTTTTTTCTGTTGATGTGTACAGCCATGAAACAACTTTCAAACTACTCATAATCATGTGGAAAGTTAACCTAAGGTGTTTCCATTAGGTTTGCAGTAAGTGCTTTGGTGTAAAATTGAAATGTATACTATTTGTATTGTAAAAGCATTGCATGCACTGAGAAAACAACTTTTTTGTCTTGATGTGCACAGGTATGAAACAACTTTCAGACATCTCAGAATCATGTGGGAAGTTAACCTAAAGTGTTTCCATTAGGTTTGCAGTAAGTACTTTGTTGTAAAATTGAAATGTATACTACTTTTATGTCAAAGCATTCTATTCACTGTGAAATCATCTTTTTTGTCTTTATGTGCACAAGTATGAAACAACTTTCAGACATCTCAGAATCATGTGGGAAGTAACCTAAGGTGTTTCCATTAGGTTTGCAGTAAGTGCTTTGGTGTAAAATTGAAATGTATACTATTTGTATTGTCTAAGCATTGCATGCACTGAGATAACAACTTTTTTGTGTTGATGTGTACAGCCATGAAACAACTTTCAAACTACTCATAATCATGTGGGAAGTTAACCTAAGGTGTTTCCATTAGTTTGCAGTAAGTACTTTGGTGTAAAATTCAGATGTGTACTTCCTTAATGTCAGAGCATAGTAGTACTGAGAAAGTAACTTTTTTGTCTTGATGAACTGAGGCATGAAACAACTTTAAACCTAGTCATATTCATCTGGGAAGTTAACCAAATGTGTTTGCTTTAGGTTTGCAGTCAGGACTTTTGAGTACAATTGAAATGTATACTACTTTTATGTCAAAGCATTCTATTCACTGTGAAATCAACTTTTTTGTCTTTATGTGCACAGGTATGTAACAACTTTCAGACATCTCAGAATCATGTGGGAAGTTAACCTAAGGTGTTTCCATTAGGTTTGCAGTAAGTGCTTTGTAGTAAAATTGAAATGTACACTATTTGTATTGTCTAAGCATTGCATTCACTGAGATAACAACTTTTTTCTGTTGATGTGTACAGCCATGAAACAACTTTCAAACTACTCATAATCATGTGGAAAGTTAACCTAAGGTGTTTCCATTAGGTTTGCAGTAACTGCTTTGGTGTAAAATTGAAATGTATACTATTTGTATTGTAAAAGCATTGCATGCACTGAGAAAACAACTTTTTTGTCTTGATGTGCACAGGTATGAAACAACTTTCAGACATCTCAGAATCATGTGGGAAGTTAACCTAAGGTGTTTCCATTAGTTTGCAGTAAGTACTTTGGTGTAAAATTCAGATGTGTACTTCCTTAATGTCAGAGCATAGTAGTACTGAGAAAGTAACTTTTTTGTCTTGATGAACTGAGGCATGAAACAACTTTAAACCTAGTCATATTCATCTGGGAAGTTAACCAAATGTGTTTGCATTAGGTTTGCAGTCAGAACTTTTGAGTACAATTGAAATGTATACTACTTTTATGTCAAAGCATTCTATTCACTGTGAAATCAACTTTTTTGTCTTTATGTGCACAGGTATGTAACAACTTTCAGACATCTCAGAATCATGTGGGAAGTTAACCTAAAGTGTTTCCATTAGGTTTGCAGTAAGTGCTTTGTAGTAAAATTGAAATGTACACTATTTGTATTGTCTAAGCATTGCATTCACTGAGATAACAACTTTTTTCTGTTGATGTGTACAGCCATGAAACAACTTTCAAACTACTCATAATCATGTGGAAAGTTAACCTAAAGTGTTTCCATTAGGTTTGCAGTAAGTACTTTGTTGTAAAATTGAAATGTATACTACTTTTATGTCAAAGCATTCTATTCACTGTGAAATCAACTTTTTTGTCTTTATGTGCACAAGCATGAAACAACTTTCAGACATCTCAGAATCATGTGGGAAGTTAACCTAAGGTGTTTCCATTAGGTTTGCAGTAAGTGCTTTGGTGTAAAATTGAAATGTATACTATTTGTATTGTCTAAGCATTGCATGCACTGAGATAACAACTTTTTTGTGTTGATGTGTACAGCCATGAAACAACTTTCAAACTACTCATAATCATGTGGGAAGTTAACCTAAGGTGTTTCCATTAGTTTGCAGTAAGTACTTTGGTGTAAAATTCAGATGTGTACTTCCTTAATGTCAGAGCATAGTAGTACTGAGAAAGTAACTTCTTTGTCTTGATGAACTGAGGCATGAAACAACTTTAAACCTAGTCATATTCATCTGGGAAGTTAACCAAATGTGTTTGCTTTAGGTTTGCAGTCAGGACTTTTGAGTACAATTGAAATGTATACTACTTTTATGTCAAAGCATTCTATTCACTCTGAAATCAACTTTTTTGTCTTTATGTGCACAGGTATGTAACAACTTTCAGACATCTCAGAATCATGTGGGAAGTTAACCTAAAGTGTTTCCATTAGGTTTGTAGTAAGTGCTTTGGTGTAAAATTGAAATGTACACTATTTGTATTGTCTAAGCATTGCATGCACTGAGATAACAACTTTTTTGTGTTGATGTGTACAGCCATGAAACAACTTTCAAACTACTCATAATCATGTGGAAAGTTAACCTAAAGTGTTTCCATTAGGTTTGCAGTAAGTACTTTGCTGTAAAATTGAAATGTATACTACTTTTATGTCAAAGCATTCTATTCACTGTGAAATCAACTTTTTTGTCTTTATGTGCACAAGTATGAAACAACTTTCAGACATCTCAGAATCATGTGGGAAGTTAACCTAAGGTGTTTCCATTAGGTTTGCAGTAAGTGCTTTGGTGTAAAATTGAAATGTATACTATTTGTATTGTCTAAGCATTGCATGCACTGAGATTACAACTTTTTTGTGTTGATGTGTGCAGCCATAAAACAACTTTCAAACTACTCATAATCATGTGGAAAGTTAACCTAAAGTGTTTCCATTAGGTTTGCAGTAAGTACTTTGTTGTAAAATTGAAATGTTTACTACTTTTATGTCAAAGCATTCTATTCACCGTGAAATCAACTTTTTTGTCTTTATGTGTACAGCCATGAAACAACTTTCAAACTACTCATAATCATGTGGAAAGTTAACCTAAGGTGTTTCCATTAGGTCTGCAGTAAATGCTTTGGTGTAAAATTGAAATGTATACTATTTGTATTGTCTAAGCATTGCATTCAGTGAGATAACAACTTTTTTCTGTTGATGTGTACAGCCATGAAACAACTTTCAAACTACTCATAATCATGTGGAAAGTTAACCTAAGGTGTTTCCATTAGGTCTGCAGTAAATGCTTTGGTGTAAAATTGAAATGTATACTATTTGTATTGTAAAAGCATTGCATGCACTGAGAAAACAACTTTTTTGTCTTGATGTGCACAGGTATGAAACAACTTTCAGACATCTCAGAATCATGTGGGAAGTTAATCTAAGTTGTTTCCATTAGGTTTGCAGTAAGTGCTTTGGTGTAAAATTGAAATGTATTCTATTTGTATTGTCTGAGCATTGCATGCACTGAGATAACAACTTTTTTGTGTTGATGTGTACAGCCATGAAACAACTTTCAAACTACTCATAATCATGTGGGAAGTTAACCTAAGGTGTTTCCATTAGTTTGCAGTAAGTACTTTGGTGTAAAATTCAGATGTGCACTTCCTTAATGTCAGAGCATAGTAGTACTGAGAAAGTAACTTTTTTGTCTTGATGAACTGAGGCATGAAACAACTTTAAACCTAGTCATATTCATCTGGGAAGTTAACCAAATGTGTTTGCATTAGGTTTGCAGTCAGGACTTTTGAGTACAATTGAAATGTATACTACTTTTATGTCAAAGCATTCTATTCACTGTGAAATCAACTTTTTTGTCTTTATGTGCACAGGTATGTAACAACTTTCAGACATCTCAGAATCATGTGGGAAGTTAACCTAAGGTGTTTCCATTAGGTTTGCAGTAAGTGCTTTGTAGTAAAATTGAAATGTACACTATTTGTATTGTCTAAGCATTGCATTCACTGAGATAACAACTTTTTTCTGTTGATGTGTACAGCCATGAAACAACTTTCAAACTACTCATAATCATGTGGAAAGTTAACCTAAAGTGTTTCCATTAGGTTTGCAGTAAGTACTTTGTTGTAAAATTGAAATGTATACTACTTTTATGTCAAAGCATTCTATTCACTGTGAAATCAACTTTTTTGTCTTTATGTGCACAAGTATGAAACAACTTTCAGACATCTCAGAATCATGTGGGAAGTTAACCTAAGGTGTTTCCATTAGGTTTGCAGTAAGTGCTTTGGTGTAAAATTGAAATGTATACTATTTGTATTGTCTAAGCATTGCATGCACTGAGATTACAACTTTTTTGTGTTGATGTGTGCAGCCATAAAACAACTTTCAAACTACTCATAATCATGTGGAAAGTTAACCTAAGGTGTTTCCATTAGTTTGCAGTAAGTACTTTGGTGTAAAATTCAGATGTGTACTTCCTTAATGTCAGAGCATAGTAGTACTGAGAAAGTAACTTTTTTGTCTTGATGAACTGAGGCATGAAACAACTTTAAACCTAGTCATATTCATCTGGGAAGTTAACCAAATGTGTTTGCATTAGGTTTGCAGTCAGGACTTTTGAGTACAATTGAAATGTATACTACTTTTATGTCAAAGCATTCTATTCACTGTGAAATCAACTTTTTTGTCTTTATGTACACAGGTATGTAACAACTTTCAGACATCTCAGAATCATGTGGGAAGTTAACCTAAAGTGTTTCCATTAGGTTTGCAGTAAGTGCTTTGGTGTAAAATTGAAATGTACACTATTTGTATTGTCTAAGCATTGCATCCACTGAGATAACAACTTTTTTGTGTTGATGTGTACAGCCATTAAACAACTTTCAAACTACTCATAATCATGTGGAAAGTTAACCTAAAGTGTTTCCATTAGGTTTGCAGTAAGTACTTTGTTGTAAAATTGAAATGTATACTACTTTTATGTCAAAGCATTCTATTCACTGTGAAATCAACTTTTTTGTCTTTATGTGCACAAGTATGAAACAACTTTCAGACATCTCAGAATCATGTGGGAAGTTAACCTAAGGTGTTTCCATTAGGTTTGCAGTAAGTGCTTTGGTGTAAAATTGAAATGTATACTATTTGTATTGTCTAAGCATTGCATGCACTGAGATAACAACTTTTTTGTGTTGATGTGTACAGCCATGAAACAACTTTCAAACTACTCATAATCATGTGGGAAGTTAACCTAAGGTGTTTCCATTAGTTTGCAGTAAGTACTTTGGTGTAAAATTCAGATGTGTACTTCCTTAATGTCAGAGCATAGTAGTACTGAGAAAGTAACTTTTTTGTCTTGATGAACTGAGGCATGAAACAACTTTAAACCTAGTCATATTCATCTGGGAAGTTAACCAAATGTGTTTGCATTAGGTTTGCAGTCAGGACTTTTGAGTACAACTGAAATGTATACTACTTTTATGTCAAAGCATTCTATTCACTGTGAAATCAACTTTTTTGTCTTTATGTGCACAGGTATGTAACAACTTTCAGACATCTCAGAATCATGTGGGAAGTTAACCTAAGGTGTTTCCATTAGGTTTGCAGTAAGTGCTTTGTAGTAAAATTGAAATGTACACTATTTGTATTGTCTAAGCATTGCATTCACTGAGATAACAACTTTTTTGTGTTGATGTGTACAGCCATGAAACAACTTTCAAACTACTCATAATCATGTGGAAAGTTAACCTAAAGTGTTTCCATTAGGTTTGCAGTAAGTACTTTGTTGTAAAATTGAAATGTATACTACTTTTATGTCAAAGCATTCTATTCACTGTGAAATCAACTTTTTTGTCTTTATGTGCACAATTTTGAAACAACTTTCAGACATCTCAGAATCATGTGGGAAGTTAACCTAAGGTGTTTCCATTAGGTCTGCAGTAAATGCTTTGGTGTAAAATTGAAATGTATACTATTTGTATTGTAAAAGCATTGCATGCACTGAGAAAACAACTTTTTTGTCTTGATGTGCACAGGTATGAAACAACTTTCAGACATCTCAGAATCATGTGGGAAGTTAATCTAAGTTGTTTCCATTAGGTTTGCAGTAAGTGCTTTGGTGTAAAATTGAAATGTATTCTATTTGTATTGTCTGAGCATTGCATGCACTGAGATAACAACTTTTTTGTGTTGATGTGTACAGCCATGAAACAACTTTCAAACTACTCATAATCATGTGGAAGTTAACCTAAGGTGTTTCCATTAGTTTGCAGTAAGTACTTTGGTGTAAAATTCAGATGTGTACTTCCTTAATGTCAGAGCATAGTAGTACTGAGAAAGTAACTTTTTTGTCTTGATGAACTGAGGCATGAAACAACTTTAAACCTAGTCATATTCATCTGGGAAGTTAACCAAATGTGTTTGCATTAGGTTTGCAGTCAGGACTTTTGAGTACAATTGAAATGTATACTACTTTTATGTCAAAGCATTCTATTCACTGTGAAATCAACTTTTTTGTCTTTATGTGCACAGGTATGTAACAACTTTCAGACATCTCAGAATCATGAGGGAAGTTAACCTAAGGTGTTTCCATTAGGTTTGCAGTAAGTGCTTTGTAGTAAAATTGAAATGTACACTATTTGTATTGTCGAAGCATTGCATTCACTGAGATAACAACTTTTTTCTGTTGATGTGTACAGCCATGAAACAACTTTCAAACTACTCATAATCATGTGGAAAGTTAACCTAAGGTGTTTCCATTAGGTTTGCAGTAAGTGCTTTGGTGTAAAATTGAAATGTATACTATTTGTATTGTAAAAGCATTGCATGCACTGAGAAAACAACTTTTTTGTCTTGATGTGCACAGGTATGAAACAACTTTCAGACATCTCAGAATCATGTGGGAAGTTAATCTAAGTTGATTCCATTAGGTTTGCAGTAAGTGCTTTGGTGTAAAATTGAAATGTATACTATTTGTATTGTCTAAGCATTGCATGCACTGAGATAACAACTTTTTTGTGTTGATGTGTACAGCCATGAAACAACTTTCAAACTACTCATAATCATGTGGGAAGTTAACCTAATGTGTTTCCATTAGTTTGCAGTAAGTACTTTGGTGTAAAATTCAGATGTGTACTTCCTTAATGTCAGAGCATAGTAGTACTGAGAAAGTAACTTTTTTGTCTTGATGAACTGAGGCATGAAACAACTTTAAACCTAGTCATATTCATCTGGGAAGTTAACCAAATGTGTTTGCATTAGGTTTGCAGTCAGGACTTTTGAGTACAATTGAAATGTATACTACTTTTATGTCAAAGCATTCTATTCACTGTGAAATCAACTTTTTTGTCTTTATGTACACAGGTATGTAACAACTTTCAGACATCTCAGAATCATGTGGGAAGTTAACCTAAAGTGTTTCCATTAGGTTTGCAGTAAGTGCTTTGGTGTAAAATTGAAATGTACACTATTTGTATTGTCTAAGCATTGCATCCACTGAGATAACAACTTTTTTGTGTTGATGTGTACAGCCATTAAACAACTTTCAAACTACTCATAATCATGTGGAAAGTTAACCTAAAGTGTTTCCATTAGGTTTGCAGTAAGTACTTTGTTGTAAAATTGAAATGTATACTACTTTTATGTCAAAGCATTCTATTCACTGTGAAATCAACTTTTTTGTCTTTATGTGCACAAGTATGAAACAACTTTCAGACATCTCAGAATCATGTGGGAAGTTAACCTAAGGTGTTTCCATTAGGTTTGCAGTAAGTGCTTTGGTGTAAAATTGAAATGTATACTATTTGTATTGTCTAAGCATTGCATGCACTGAGATAACAACTTTTTTGTGTTGATGTGTACAGCCATGAAACAACTTTCAAACTACTCATAATCATGTGGGAAGTTAACCTAAGGTGTTTCCATTAGTTTGCAGTAAGTACTTTGGTGTAAAATTCAGATGTGTACTTCCTTAATGTCAGAGCATAGTAGTACTGAGAAAGTAACTTTTTTGTCTTGATGAACTGAGGCATGAAACAACTTTAAACCTAGTCATCTTCATCTGGGAAGTTAACCAAATGTGTTTGCATTAGGTTTGCAGTCAGGACTTTTGAGTACAACTGAAATGTATACTACTTTTATGTCAAAGCATTCTATTCACTGTGAAATCAACTTTTTTGTCTTTATGTGCACAGGTATGTAACAACTTTCAGACATCTCAGAATCATGTGGGAAGTTAACCTAAGGTGTTTCCATTAGGTTTGCAGTAAGTGCTTTGTAGTAAAATTGAAATGTACACTATTTGTATTGTCTAAGCATTGCATGCACTGAGATAACAACTTTTTTGTGTTGATGTGTACAGCCATGAAACAACTTTCAAACTACTCATAATCATGTGGAAAGTTAACCTAAAGTGTTTCCATTAGGTTTGCAGTAAGTACTTTGTTGTAAAATTGAAATGTATACTACTTTTATGTCAAAGCATTCTATTCACTGTGAAATCAACTTTTTTGTCTTTATGTGCACAAGTATGAAACAACTTTCAGACATCTCAGAATCATGTGGAAAGTTAACCTAAGGTGTTTCCATTAGGTCTGCAGTAAATGCTTTGGTGTAAAATTGAAATGTATACTATTTGTATTGTAAAAGCATTGCATGCACTGAGAAAACAACTTTTTTGTCTTGATGTGCACAGGTATGAAACAACTTTCAGACATCTCAGAATCATGTGGGAAGTTAATCTAAGTTGTTTGCATTAGGTTTGCAGTAAGTGCTTTGGTGTAAAATTGAAATGTATTCTATTTGTATTGTCTGAGCATTGCATGCACTGAGATAACAACTTTTTTGTGTTGATGTGTACAGCCATGAAACAACTTTCAAACTACTCATAATCATGTGGGAAGTTAACCTAAGGTGTTTCCATTAGTTTGCAGTAAGTGCTTTGGTGTAAAATTGAAATGTATACTATTTGTATTGTAAAAGCATTGCATGCACTGAGAAAACAACTTTTTTGTCTTGATGTGCACAGGTATGAAACAACTTTCAGACATCTCAGAATCATGTGGGAAGTTAACCTAAAGTGTTTCCATTAGGTTTGCAGTAAGTGCTTTGGTGTAAAATTGAAATGTACACTATTTGTATTGTCTAAGCATTGCATCCACTGAGATAACAACTTTTTTGTGTTGATGTGTACAGCCATGAAACAACTTTCAAACTACTCATCATCATGTGGAAAGTTAACCTAAAGTGTTTCCATTAGGTTTGCAGTAAGTACTTTGTTGTAAAATTGAAATGTATACTACTTTTATGTCAAAGCATTCTATTCACTGTGAAATCATCTTTTTTGTCTTTATGTGCACAAGTATGAAACAACTTTCAGACATCTCAGAATCATGTGGGAAGTTAACCTAAGGTGTTTCCATTAGGTTTGCAGTAAGTGCTTTGGTGTAAAATTGAAATGTATACTATTTGTATTGTCTAAGCATTGCATGCACTGAGATAACAACTTTTTTGTGTTGATGTGTACAGCCATGAAACAACTTTCAAACTACTCATAATCATGTGGGAAGTTAACCTAAGGTGTTTCCATTAGTTTGCAGTAAGTACTTTGGTGTAAAATTCAGATGTGTACTTCCTTAATGTCAGAGCATAGTAGTACTGAGAAAGTAACTTTTTTGTCTTGATGAACTGAGGCATGAAACAACTTTAAACCTAGTCATATTCATCTGGGAAGTTAACCAAATGTGTTTGCTTTAGGTTTGCAGTCAGGACTTTTGAGTACAATTGAAATGTATACTACTTTTATGTCAAAGCATTCTATTCACTGTGAAATCAACTTTTTTGTCTTTATGTGCACAGGTATGTAACAACTTTCAGACATCTCAGAATCATGTGGGAAGTTAACCTAAGGTGTTTCCATTAGGTTTGCAGTAAGTGCTTTGTAGTAAAATTGAAATGTACACTATTTGTATTGTCTAAGCATTGCATTCACTGAGATAACAACTTTTTTCTGTTGATGTGTACAGCCATGAAACAACTTTCAAACTACTCATAATCATGTGGAAAGTTAACCTAAGGTGTTTCCATTAGGTTTGCAGTAAGTGCTTTGGTGTAAAATTGAAATGTATACTATTTGTATTGTAAAAGCATTGCATGCACTGAGAAAACAACTTTTTTGTCTTGATGTGCACAGGTATGAAACAACTTTCAGACATCTCAGAATCATGTGGGAAGTTAACCTAAGGTGTTTCCATTAGTTTGCAGTAAGTACTTTGGTGTAAAATTCAGATGTGTACTTCCTTAATGTCAGAGCATAGTAGTACTGAGAAAGTAACTTTTTTGTCTTGATGAACTGAGGCATGAAACAACTTTAAACCTAGTCATATTCATCTGGGAAGTTAACCAAATGTGTTTGCATTAGGTTTGCAGTCAGGACTTTTGAGTACAATTGAAATGTATACTACTTTTATGTCAAAGCATTCTATTCACTGTGAAATCAACTTTTTTGTCTTTATGTGCACAGGTATGTAACAACTTTCAGACATCTCAGAATCATGTGGGAAGTTAACCTAAAGTGTTTCCATTAGGTTTGTAGTAAGTGCTTTGGTGTAAAATTGAAATGTATACTATTTGTATTGTCTAAGCATTGCATTCACTGAGATAACAACTTTTTTCTGTTGATGTGTACAGCCATGAAACAACTTTCAAACTACTCATAATCATGTGGAAAGTTAACCTAAGGTGTTTCCATTAGGTCTGCAGTAAATGCTTTGGTGTAAAATTGAAATGTATACTATTTGTATTGTAAAAGCATTGCATGCACTGAGAAAACAACTTTTTTGTCTTGATGTGCACAGGTATGAAACAACTTTCAGACATCTCAGAATCATGTGGGAAGTTAATCCAAGTTGTTTCCATTAGGTTTGCAGTAAGTGCTTTGGTGTAAAATTGAAATGTATTCTATTTGTATTGTCTGAGCATTGCATGCACTGAGATAACAACTTTTTTGTGTTGATGTGTACAGCCATGAAACAACTTTCAAAATACTCATAATCATGTGGGAAGTTAACCTAAGGTGTTTCCATTAGTTTGCAGTAAGTACTTTGGTGTAAAATTCAGATGTGTACTTCCTTAATGTCAGAGCATAGTAGTACTGAGAAAGTAACTTCTTTGTCTTGATGAACTGAGGCACGAAACAACTTTAAACCTAGTCATATTCATCTGGGAAGTTAACCAAATGTGTTTGCATTAGGTTTGCAGTCAGGACTTTTGAGTACAATTGAAATGTATACTACTTTTATGTCAAAGCATTCTATTCACTGTGAAATCAACTTTTTTGTCTTTATGTGCACAGGTATGTAACAACTTTCAGACATCTCAGAATCATGTGGGAAGTTAACCTAAGGTGTTTCCATTAGGTTTGCAGTAAGTGCTTTGTAGTAAAATTGAAATGTACACTATTTGTATTGTCTAAGCATTGCATTCACTGAGATAACAACTTTTTTCTGTTGATGTGTACAGCCATGAAACAACTTTCAAACTACTCATAATCATGTGGAAAGTTAACCTAAGGTGTTTCCATTAGGTTTGCAGTAAGTGCTTTGGTGTAAAATTGAAATGTATACTATTTGTATTGTAAAAGCATTGCATGCACTGAGAAAACAACTTTTTTGTCTTGATGTGCACAGGTATGAAACAACTTTCAGACATCTCAGAATCATGTGGGAAGTTAATCTAAGTTGTTTCCATTAGGTTTGCAGTAAGTGCTTTGGTGTAAAATTGAAATGTATACTATTTGTATTGTCTAAGCATTGCATGCACTGAGATAACAACTTTTTTGTGTTGATGTGTACAGCCATGAAACAACTTTCAAACTACTCATAATCATGTGGGAAGTTAACCTAAGGTGTTTCCATTAGTTTGCAGTAAGTACTTTGGTGTAAAATTCAGATGTGTACTTCCTTAATGTCAGAGCATAGTAGTACTGAGAAAGTAACTTTTTTGTCTTGATGAACTGAGGCATGAAACAACTTTAAACCTAGTCATATTCATCTGGGAAGTTAACCAAATGTGTTTGCATTAGGTTTGCAGTCAGGACTTTTGAGTACAATTGAAATGTATACTACTTTTATGTCAAAGCATTCTATTCACTGTGAAATCAACTTTTTTGTCTTTATGTACGCAGGTATGTAACAACTTTCAGACATCTCAGAATCATGTGGGAAGTTAACCTAAAGTGTTTCCAATAGGTTTGCAGTAAGTGCTTTGGTGTAAAATTGAAATGTACACTATTTGTATTGTCTAAGCATTGCATCCACTGAGATAACAACTTTTTTGTGTTGATGTGTACAGCCATGAAACAACTTTCAAACTACTCATCATCATGTGGAAAGTTAACCTAAAGTGTTTCCATTAGGTTTACAGTAAGTACTTTGTTGTAAAATTGAAATGTATACTACTTTTATGTCAAACCATTCTATTCACTGTGAAATCATCTTTTTTGTCTATATGTGCACAAGTATGAAACAACTTTCAGACATCTCAGAATCATGTGGGAAGTTAACCTAAGGTGTTTCCATTAGGTTTGCAGTAAGTGCTTTGGTGTAAAATTGAAATGTATACTATTTGTATTGTCTAAGCATTGCATGCACTGAGATAACAACTTTTTTGTGTTGATGTGTACAGCCATGAAACAACTTTCAAACTACTCATAATCATGTGGGAAGTTAACCTAAGGTGTTTCCATTAGTTTGCAGTAAGTACTTTGGTGTAAAATACAGATGTGTAGTTCCTTAATGTCCGAGCATAGTAGTACTGAGAAAGTAACTTCTTTGTCTTGATGAACTGAGGCATGAAACAACTTTAAACCTAGTCATATTCATCTGGGAAGTTAACCAAATGTGTTTGCATTAGGTTTGCAGTCAGGACTTTTGAGTACAATTGAAATGTATACTACTTTTATGTCAAAGCATTCTATTCACTGTGAAATCAACTTTTTTGTCTTTATGTGCACAGGTATGTAACAACTTTCAGACATCTCAGAATCATGTGGGAAGTTAACCTAAGGTGTTTCCATTAGGTTTGCAGTAAGTGCTTTGTAGTAAAATTGAAATGTACACTATTTGTATTGTCTAAGCATTGCATTCACTGAGATAACAACTTTTTTCTGTTGATGTGTACAGCCATGAAACAACTTTCAAACTACTCATAATCATGTGGAAAGTTAACCTAAGGTGTTTCCATTAGGTTTGCAGTAAGTGCTTTGGTGTAAAATTGAAATGTATACTATTTGTATTGTAAAAGCATTGCATGCACTGACAAAACAACTTTTTTGTCTTGATGTGCACAGGTATGAAACAACTTTCAGACATCTCAGAATCATGTGGGAAGTTAATCTAAGTTGTTTCCATTAGGTTTGCTGTAAGTGCTTTGGTGTAAAATTGAAATGTACACTATTTGTATTGTCTAAGCATTGCATGCACTGAGAAAACAACTTTTTTGTGTTGATGTGTACAGCCATGAAACAACTTTCAAACTACTCATAATCATGTGGAAAGTTAACCTAAAGTGTTTCCATTAGGTTTGCAGTAAGTACTTTGTTGTAAAATTGAAATGTTTACTACTTTTATGTCAAAGCATTCTATTCACCGTGAAATCAACTTTTTTGTCTTTATGTGTACAGCCATGAAACAACTTTCAAACTACTCATAATCATGTGGAAAGTTAACCTAAGGTGTTTCCATTAGGTCTGCAGTAAATGCTTTGGTGTAAATTTGAAATGTATACTATTTGTATTGTCTAAGCATTGCATTCACTGAGATAACAACTTTTTTCTGTTGATGTGTACAGCCATGAAACACCTTTCAAACTACTCATAATCATGTGGAAAGTTAACCTAAGGTGTTTCCATTAGGTTTGCAGTAAGTGCTTTGGTGTAAAATTGAAATGTATTCTATTTGTATTGTCTGAGCATTGCATGCACTGAGATAACAACTTTTTTGTGTTGATGTGTACAGCCATGAAACAACTTTCAAACTACTGATAATCATGTGGGAAGTTAACCTAAGGTGTTCCCATTAGTTTGCAGTAAGTACTTTGGTGTAAAATTCAGATGTGTACTTCCTTAATGTCAGAGCATAGCAGTGCTGAGAAAGTAACTTTTTTGTCTTGATGAACTGAGGCATGAAACAACTTTAAACCTAGTCATATTCATCTGGGAAGTTAACCAAATGTGTTTGCATTAGGTTTGCAGTCAGGACTTTTGAGTACAATTGAAATGTATACTACCTTTATGTCAAAGCATTCTATTCACTGTGAAATCAACTTTTTTGTCTTTATGTGCACAGGTATGTAACAACTTTCAGACATCTCAGAATCATGTGGGAAGTTAACCTAAGGTGTTTCCATTAGGTTTGCAGTAAGTGCTTTGTAGTAAAATTGAAATGTACACTATTTGTATTGTCTAAGCATTGCATTCACTGAGATAACAACTTTTTTCTGTTGATGTGTACAGCCATGAAACAACTTTCAAACTACTCATAATCATGTGGAAAGTTAACCTAAGGTGTTTCCATTAGGTTTGCAGTAACTGCTTTGGTGTAAAATTGAAATGTATACTATTTGTATTGTAAAAGCATTGCATGCACTGAGAAAACAACTTTTTTGTCTTGATGTGCACAGGTATGAAACAACTTTCAGACATCTCAGAATCATGTGGGAAGTTAACCTAAGGTGTTTCCATTAGTTTGCAGTAAGTACTTTGGTGTAAAATTCAGATGTGTACTTCCTTAATGTCAGAGCATAGTAGTACTGAGAAAGTAACTTTTTTGTCTTGATGAACTGAGGCATGAAACAACTTTAAACCTAGTCATATTCATCTGGGAAGTTAACCAAATGTGTTTGCATTAGGTTTGCAGTCAGGACTTTTGAGTACAATTGAAATGTATACTACTTTTATGTCAAAGCATTCTATTCACTGTGAAATCAACTTTTTTGTCTTTATGTGCACAGGTATGTAACAACTTTCAGACATCTCAGAATCATGTGGGAAGTTAACCTAAAGTGTTTCCATTAGGTTTGTAGTAAGTGCTTTGGTGTAAAATTGAAATGTATACTATTTGTATTGTCTAAGCATTGCATTCACTGAGATAACAACTTTTTTCTGTTGATGTGTACAGCCATGAAACAACTTTCAAACTACTCATAATCATGTGGAAAGTTAACCTAAGGTGTTTCCATTAGGTCTGCAGTAAATGCTTTGGTGTAAAATTGAAATGTATACTATTTGTATTGTAAAAGCATTGCATGCACTGAGAAAACAACTTTTTTGTCTTGATGTGCACAGGTATGAAACAACTTTCAGACATCTCAGAATCATGTGGGAAGTTAATCTAAGTTGTTTCCATTAGGTTTGCAGTAAGTGCTTTGGTGTAAAATTGAAATGTATACTATTTGTATTGTCTAAGCATTGCATGCACTGAGATAACAACTTTTTTGTGTTGATGTGTACAGCCATGAAACAACTTTCAAACTACTCATAATCATGTGGGAAGTTAACCTAAGGTGTTTCCATTAGTTTGCAGTAAGTACTTTGGTGTAAAATTCAGATGTGTACTTCCTTAATGTCAGAGCATAGTAGTACTGAGAAAGTAACTTTTTTGTCTTGATGAACTGAGGCATGAAACAACTTTAAACCTAGTCATATTCATCTGGGAAGTTAACCAAATGTGTTTGCATTAGGTTTGCAGTCAGGACTTTTGAGTACAATTGAAATGTATACTACTTTTATGTCAAAGCATTCTATTCACTGTGAAATCAACTTTTTTGTCTTTATGTACGCAGGTATGTAACAACTTTCAGACATCTCAGAATCATGTGGGAAGTTAACCTAAAGTGTTTCCAATAGGTTTGCAGTAAGTGCTTTGGTGTAAAATTGAAATGTACACTATTTGTATTGTCTAAGCATTGCATCCACTGAGATAACAACTTTTTTGTGTTGATGTGTACAGCCATGAAACAACTTTCAAACTACTCATCATCATGTGGAAAGTTAACCTAAAGTGTTTCCATTAGGTTTACAGTAAGTACTTTGTTGTAAAATTGAAATGTATACTACTTTTATGTCAAAGCATTCTATTCACTGTGAAATCATCTTTTTTGTCTATATGTGCACAAGTATGAAACAACTTTCAGACATCTCAGAATCATGTGGGAAGTTAACCTAAGGTGTTTCCATTAGGTTTGCAGTAAGTGCTTTGGTGTAAAATTGAAATGTATACTATTTGTATTGTCTAAGCATTGCATGCACTGAGATAACAACTTTTTTGTGTTGATGTGTACAGCCATGAAACAACTTTCAAACTACTCATAATCATGTGGGAAGTTAACCTAAGGTGTTTCCATTAGTTTGCAGTAAGTACTTTGGTGTAAAATACAGATGTGTAGTTCCTTAATGTCAGAGCATAGTAGTACTGAGAAAGTAACTTCTTTGTCTTGATGAACTGAGGCATGAAACAACTTTAAACCTAGTCATATTCATCTGGGAATTTAACCAAATGTGTTTGCATTAGGTTTGCAGTCAGGACTTTTGAGTACAATTGAAATGAATACTACTTTTATGTCAAAGCATTCTATTCACTGTGAAATCAACTTTTTTGTCTTTATGTACGCAGGTATGTAACAACTTTCAGACATCTCAGAATCATGTGGGAAGTTAACCTAAAGTGTTTCCAATAGGTTTGCAGTAAGTGCTTTGGTGTAAAATTGAAATGTACACTATTTGTATTGTCTAAGCATTGCATCCACTGAGATAACAACTTTTTTGTGTTGATGTGTACAGCCATGAAACAACTTTCAAACTACTCATCATCATGTGGAAAGTTAACCTAAAGTGTTTCCATTAGGTTTACAGTAAGTACTTTGTTGTAAAATTGAAATGTATACTACTTTTATGTCAAAGCATTCTATTCACTGTGAAATCATCTTTTTTGTCTATATGTGCACAAGTATGAAACAACTTTCAGACATCTCAGAATCATGTGGGAAGTTAACCTAAGGTGTTTCCATTAGGTTTGCAGTAAGTGCTTTGGTGTAAAATTGAAATGTATACTATTTGTATTGTCTAAGCATTGCATGCACTGAGATAACAACTTTTTTGTGTTGATGTGTACAGCCATGAAACAACTTTCAAACTACTCATAATCATGTGGGAAGTTAACCTAAGGTGTTTCCATTAGTTTGCAGTAAGTACTTTGGTGTAAAATACAGATGTGTAGTTCCTTAATGTCAGAGCATAGTAGTACTGAGAAAGTAACTTCTTTGTCTTGATGAACTGAGGCATGAAACAACTTTAAACCTAGTCATATTCATCTGGGAAGTTAACCAAATGTGTTTGCATTAGGTTTGCAGTCAGGACTTTTGAGTACAATTGAAATGTATACTACTTTTATGTCAAAGCATTCTATTCACTGTGAAATCAACTTTTTTGTCTTTATGTGCACAGGTATGTAACAACTTTCAGACATCTCAGAATCATGTGGGAAGTTAACCTAAGGTGTTTCCATTAGGTTTGCAGTAAGTGCTTTGTAGTAAAATTGAAATGTACACTATTTGTATTGTCTAAGCATTGCATTCACTGAGATAACAACTTTTTTCTGTTGATGTGTACAGCCATGAAACAACTTTCAAACTACTCATAATCATGTGGAAAGTTAACCTAAGGTGTTTCCATTAGGTTTGCAGTAAGTGCTTTGGTGTAAAATTGAAATGTATACTATTTGTATTGTAAAAGCATTGCATGCACTGACAAAACAACTTTTTTGTCTTGATGTGCACAGGTATGAAACAACTTTCAGACATCTCAGAATCATGTGGGAAGTTAATCTAAGTTGTTTCCATTAGGTTTGCTGTAAGTGCTTTGGTGTAAAATTGAAATGTACACTATTTGTATTGTCTAAGCATTGCATGCACTGAGAAAACAACTTTTTTGTGTTGATGTGTACAGCCATGAAACAACTTTCAAACTACTCATAATCATGTGGAAAGTTAACCTAAAGTGTTTCCATTAGGTTTGCAGTAAGTACTTTGTTGTAAAATTGAAATGTTTACTACTTTTATGTCAAAGCATTCTATTCACCGTGAAATCAACTTTTTTGTCTTTATGTGTACAGCCATGAAACAACTTTCAAACTACTCATAATCATGTGGAAAGTTAACCTAAGGTGTTTCCATTAGGTCTGCAGTAAATGCTTTGGTGTAAATTTGAAATGTATACTATTTGTATTGTCTAAGCATTGCATTCACTGAGATAACAACTTTTTTCTGTTGATGTGTACAGCCATGAAACACCTTTCAAACTACTCATAATCATGTGGAAAGTTAACCTAAGGTGTTTCCATTAGGTTTGCAGTAAGTGCTTTGGTGTAAAATTGAAATGTATTCTATTTGTATTGTCTGAGCATTGCATGCACTGAGATAACAACTTTTTTGTGTTGATGTGTACAGCCATGAAACAACTTTCAAACTACTGATAATCATGTGGGAAGTTAACCTAAGGTGTTTCCATTAGGTCTGCAGTAAATGCTTTGGTGTAAAATTGAAATGTATACTATTTGTATTGTAAAAGCATTGCATGCACTGAGAAAACAACTTTTTTGTCTTGATGTGCACAGGTATGAAACAACTTTCAGACATCTCAGAATCATGTGGGAAGTTAATCTAAGTTGTTTCCATTAGGTTTGCAGTAAGTGCTTTGGTGTAAAATTGAAATGTATTCTATTTGTATTGTCTGAGCATTGCATGCACTGAGATAACAACTTTTTTGTGTTGATGTGTACAGCCATGAAACAACTTTCAAACTACTCATAATCATGTGGGAAGTTAACCTAAGGTGTTTCCATTAGTTTGCAGTAAGTACTTTGGTGTAAAATTCAGATGTGTACTTCCTTAATGTCAGAGCATAGCAGTACTGAGAAAGTAACTTTTTTGTGTTGATGAACTGAGGCATGAAACAACTTTAAACCTAGTCATATTCATCTGGGAAGTTAACCAAATGTGTTTGCATTATGTTTGCAGTCAGGACTTTTGAGTACAATTGAAATGTAAACTACTTTTATGTCAAAGCATTCTATTCACTGTGAAATCAACTTTTTTGTCTTTATGTGCACAGGTATGTAACAACTTTCAGACATCTCAGAATCATGTGGGAAGTTAACCTAAGGTGTTTCCATTAGGTTTGCAGTAAGTGCTTTGTAGTAAAATTGAAATGTACACTATTTGTATTGTCTAAGCATTGCATTCACTGAGATAACAACTTTTTTCTGTTGATGTGTACAGCCATGAAACAACTTTCAAACTACTCATAATCATGTGGAAAGTTAACCTAAGGTGTTTCCATTAGGTTTGCAGTAAGTGCTTTGGTGTAAAATTGAAATGTATACTATTTGTATTGTAAAAGCATTGCATGCACTGAGAAAACAACTTTTTTGTCTTGATGTGCACAGGTATGAAACAACTTTCAGACATCTCAGAATCATGTGGGAAGTTAATCTAAGTTGTTTACATTAGGTTTGCAGTAAGTGCTTTGGTGTAAAATTGAAATGTATACTATTTGTATTGTCTAAGCATTGCATGCACTGAGATAACAACTTTTTTGTGTTGATGTGTACAGCCATGAAACAACTTTCAAACTACTCATAATCATGTGGGAAGTTAACCTAAGGTGTTTCCATTAGTTTGCAGTAAGTACTTTGGTGTAAAATTCAGATGTGTACTTCCTTAATGTCAGAGCATAGTAGTACTGAGAAAGTAACTTTTTTGTCTTGATGAACTGAGGCATGAAACAACTTTAAACCTAGTCATATTCATCTGGGAAGTTAACCAAATGTGTTTGCATTAGGTTTGCAGTCAGGACTTTTGAGTACAATTGAAATGTATACTACTTTTATGTCAAAGCATTCTATTCACTGTGAAATCAACTTTTTTGTCTTTATGTGTACAGCCATGAAACAACTTTCAAACTACTCATAATCATGTGGAAAGTTAACCTAAAGTGTTTCCATTAGGTTTGCAGTAAGTACTTTGTTGTAAAATTGAAATGTATACTACTTTTATGTCAAAGCATTCTATTCACTGTGAAATCAACTTTTTTGTCTTTATGTGCACAAGTATGAAACAACTTTCAGACATCTCAGAATCATGTGGGAAGTTAACCTAAGGTGTTTCCATTAGGTCTGCAGTAAATGCTTTGGTGTAAATTTGAAATGTATACTATTTGTATTGTCTAAGCATTGCATTCACTGAGATAACAACTTTTTTCTGTTGATGTGTACAGCCATGAAACAACTTTCAAACTACTCATAATCATTTGGAAAGTTAACCTAAGGTGTTTCCATTAGGTCTGCAGTAAATGCTTTGGTGTAAAATTGAAATGTATACTATTTGTATTGTAAAAGCATTGCATGCACTGAGAAAACAACTTTTTTGTCTTGATGTGCACAGGTATGAAACAACTTTCAGACATCTCAGAATCATGTGGGAAGTTAATCTAAGTTGTTTCCATTAGGTTTGCAGTAAGTGCTTTGGTGTAAAATTGAAATGTATTCTATTTGTATTGTCTGAGCATTGCATGCACTGAGATAACAACTTTTTTGTGTTGATGTGTACAGCCATGAAACAACTTTCAAACTACTCATAATCATGTGGGAAGTTAACCTAAGGTGTTTCCATTAGTTTGCAGTAAGTGCTTTGGTGTAAAATTGAAATGTATACTATTTGTATTGTAAAAGCATTGCATGCACTGAGAAAACAACTTTTTTGTCTTGATGTGCACAGGTATGAAACAACTTTCAGACATCTCAGAATCATGTGGGAAGTTAATCTAAGTTGTTTCCATTAGGTTTGCAGTAAGTGCTTTGGTGTAAAATTGAAATGTATACTATTTGTATTGTCTAAGCATTGCATGCACTGAGATAACAACTTTTTTGTGTTGATGTGTACAGCCATGAAACAACTTTCAAACTACTCATAATCATGTGGGAAGTTAACCTAAGGTGTTTCCATTAGTTTGCAGTAAGTACTTTGGTGTAAAATTCAGATGTGTACTTCCTTAATGTCAGAGCATAGTAGTACTGAGAAAGTAACTTTTTTGTCTTGATGAACTGAGGCATGAAACAACTTTAAACCTAGTCATATTCATCTGGGAAGTTAACCAAATGTGTTTGCATTAGGTTTGCAGTCAGGACTTTTGAGTAGAATTGAAATGTATACTACTTTTATGTCAAAGCATTCTATTCACTGTGAAATCAACTTTTTTGTCTTTATGTGTACAGCCATGAAACAACTTTCAAACTACTCATAATCATGTGGAAAGTTAACCTAAAGTGTTTCCATTAGGTTTGCAGTAAGTACTTTGTTGTAAAATTGAAATGTATACTACTTTTATGTCAAAGCATTCTATTCACTGTGAAATCAACTTTTTTGTCTTTATGTGCACAAGTATGAAACAACTTTCAGACATCTCAGAATCATGTGGGAAGTTAACCTAAGGTGTTTCCATTAGGTCTGCAGTAAATGCTTTGGTGTAAATTTGAAATGTATACTATTTGTATTGTCTAAGCATTGCATTCACTGAGATAACAACTTTTTTCTGTTGATGTGTACAGCCATGAAACAACTTTCAAACTACTCATAATCATTTGGAAAGTTAACCTAAGGTGTTTCCATTAGGTCTGCAGTAAATGCTTTGGTGTAAAATTGAAATGTATACTATTTGTATTGTAAAAGCATTGCATGCACTGAGAAAACAACTTTTTTGTCTTGATGTGCACAGGTATGAAACAACTTTCAGACATCTCAGAATCATGTGGGAAGTTAATCTAAGTTGTTTCCATTAGGTTTGCAGTAAGTGCTTTGGTGTAAAATTGAAATGTATTCTATTTGTATTGTCTGAGCATTGCATGCACTGAGATAACAACTTTTTTGTGTTGATGTGTACAGCCATGAAACAACTTTCAAACTACTCATAATCATGTGGGAAGTTAACCTAAGGTGTTTCCATTAGTTTGCAGTAAGTGCTTTGGTGTAAAATTGAAATGTATACTATTTGTATTGTAAAAGCATTGCATGCACTGAGAAAACAACTTTTTTGTCTTGATGTGCACAGGTATGAAACAACTTTCAGACATCTCAGAATCATGTGGGAAGTTAATCTAAGTTGTTTCCATTAGGTTTGCAGTAAGTGCTTTGGTGTAAAATTGAAATGTATACTATTTGTATTGTCTAAGCATTGCATGCACTGAGATAACAACTTTTTTGTGTTGATGTGTACAGCCATGAAACAACTTTCAAACTACTCATAATCATGTGGGAAGTTAACCTAAGGTGTTTCCATTAGTTTGCAGTAAGTACTTTGGTGTAAAATTCAGATGTGTACTTCCTTAATGTCAGAGCATAGTAGTACTGAGAAAGTAACTTTTTTGTCTTGATGAACTGAGGCATGAAACAACTTTAAACCTAGTCATATTCATCTGGGAAGTTAACCAAATGTGTTTGCATTAGGTTTGCAGTCAGGACTTTTGAGTACAATTGAAATGTATACTACTTTTATGTCAAAGCATTCTATTCACTGTGAAATCAACTTTTTTGTCTTTATGTGCACAGGTATGTAACAACTTTCAGACATCTCAGAATCATGTGGGAAGTTAACCTAAAGTGTTTCCATTAGGTTTGCAGTAAGTGCTTTGGTGTAAAATTGAAATGTACACTATTTGTATTGTCTAAGCATTGCATGCACTGAGATAACAACTTTTTTCTGTTGATGTGTACAGCCATGAAACAACTTTCAAACTACTCATAATCATGTGGAAAGTTAACCTAAAGTGTTTCCATTAGGTTTGCAGTAAGTACTTTGTTGTAAAATTGAAATGTATACTACTTTTATGTCAAAGCATTCTATTCACTGTGAAATCAACTTTTTTGTCTTTATGTGCACAAGTATGAAACAACTTTCAGACATCTCAGAATCATGTGGGAAGTTAACCTAAGGTGTTTCCATTAGGTCTGCAGTAAATGCTTTGGTGTAAATTTGAAATGTATACTATTTGTATTGTCTAAGCATTGCATTCACTGAGATAACAACTTTTTTCTGTTGATGTGTACAGCCATGAAACAACTTTCAAACAACTCATAATCATTTGGAAAGTTAACCTAAGGTGTTTCCATTAGGTCTGCAGTAAATGCTTTGGTGTAAAATTGAAATGTATACTATTTGTATTGTAAAAGCATTGCATGCACTGAGAAAACAACTTTTTTGTCTTGATGTGCACAGGTATGAAACAACTTTCAGACATCTCAGAATCATGTGGGAAGTTAATCTAAGTTGTTTCCATTAGGTTTGCAGTAAGTGCTTTGGTGTAAAATTGAAATGTATTCTATTTGTATTGTCTGAGCATTGCATGCACTGAGATAACAACTTTTTTGTGTTGATGTGTACAGCCATGAAACAACTTTCAAACTACTCATAATCATGTGGGAAGTTAACCTAAGGTGTTTCCATTAGTTTGCAGTAAGTACTTTGGTGTAAAATTCAGATGTGTACTTCCTTAATGTCAGAGCATAGCAGTACTGAGAAAGTAACATTTTTGTGTTGATGAACTGAGGCATGAAACAACTTTAAACCTAGTCATATTCATCTGGGAAGTTAACCAAATGTGTTTGCATTATGTTTGCAGTCAGGACTTTTGAGTACAATTGAAATGTAAACTACTTTTATGTCAAAGCATTCTATTCACTGTGAAATCAACTTTTTTGTCTTTATGTGCACAGGTATGTAACAACTTTCAGACATCTCAGAATCATGTGGGAAGTTAACCTAAGGTGTTTCCATTAGGTTTGCAGGAAGTGCTTTGGTGTAAAATTGAAATGTACACTATTTGTATTGTCTAAGCATTGCATGCACTGAGATAACAACTTTTTTGTGTTGATGTGTACAGCCATGAAACAACTTTCAAACTACTCATAATCATGTGGAAAGTTAACCTGAAGTGTTTCCATTAGGTTTGCAGTAAGTACTTTGTTGTAAAATTGAAATGTATACTACTTTTATGTCAAAGCATTCTATTCACTGTGAAATCAACTTTTTTGTCTTTATGTGCACAAGTATGAAACAACTTTCAGACATCTCAGAATCATGTGGGAAGTTAACCTAAGGTGTTTCCATTAGGTTTGCAGTAAGTGCTTTGGTGTAAAATTGAAATGTATACTATTTGTATTGTAAAAGCATTGCATGCACTGAGAAACCAACTTTTTTGTCTTGATGTGCACAGGTATGAAACAACTTTCAGACATCTCAGAATCATGTGGGAAGTTAATCTAAGTTGTTTCCATTAGGTTTGCAGTAAGTGCTTTGGTGTAAAATTGAAATGTATACTATTTGTATTGTCTAAGCATTGCATGCACTGAGATAACAACTTTTTTCTGTTGATGTGTACAGCCATGAAACAACTTTCAAACTACTCATAATCATGTGGGAAGTTAACCTAAGATGTTTCCATTAGTTTGCAGTAAGTACTTTGGTGTAAAATTCAGATGTGTACTTCCTTAATGTCAGAGCATAGTAGTACTGAGAAAGTAACTTTTTTGCCTTGATGAACTGAGGCATGAAACAACTTTAAACCTAGTCATATTCATCTGGGAAGTTAACCAAATGTGTTTGCATTAGGTTTGCAGTCAGGACATTTGAGTACAATTGAAATGTATACTACTTTTATGTCAAAGCATTCTATTCACTGTGAAATCAACTTTTTTGTCTTTATGTGCACAGGTATGTAACAACTTTCAGACATCTCAGAAACATGTGGAAAGTTAACCTAAAGTGTTTCCATTAGGTTTGCAGTAAGTACTTTGTTGTAAAATTGAAATGTATACTACTTTTATGTCAAAGCATTCTATTCACTGTGAAATCAACTTTTTTGTCTTTATGTGCACAAGTATGAAACAACTTTCAGACATCTCAGAATCATGTGGGAAGTTAATCTAAGTTGTTTCCATTAGGTTTGCAGTAAGTGCTTTGGTGTAAAATTGAAATGTATACTATTTGTATTGTCTAAGCATTGCATGCACTGAGATAACAACTTTTTTGTGTTGATGTGTACAGCCATGAAACAACTTTCAAACTACTCAGAATCATGTGGGAAGTTAACCTAAGGTGTTTCCATTAGTTTGCAGTAAGTACTTTGGTGTAAAATTCAGATGTGTACTTCCTTAATGTCAGAGCATAGTAGTACTGAGAAAGTAACTTTTTTGTCTTGATGAACTGAGGCATGAAACAACTTTAAACCTAGTCATATTCATCTGGGAAGTTAACCAAATGTGTTTGCATTAGGTTTGCAGTCAGGACTTTTGAGTACAATTGAAATGTATACTACTTTTATGTCAAAGCATTCTATTCACTGTGAAATCAACTTTTTTGTCTTTATGTGCACAGGTATGTAACAACTTTCAGACATCTCAGAATCATGTGGGAAGTTAACCTAAGGTGTTTCCATTAGGTTTGCAGTAAGTGCTTTGTAGTAAAATTGAAATGTACACTATTTGTATTGTCTAAGCATTGCATTCACTGAGATAACAACTTTTTTCTGTTGATGTGTACAGCCATGAAACAACTTTCAAACTACTCATAATCATGTGGAAAGTTAACCTAAGGTGTTTCCATTAGGTTTGCAGTAAGTGCTTTGGTGTAAAATTGAAATGTATACTATTTGTATTGTAAAAGCATTGCATGCACTGAGAAAACAACTTTTTTGTCTTGATGTGCACAGGTATGAAACAACTTTCAGACATCTCAGAATCATGTGGGAAGTTAATCTAAGTTGTTTCCATTAGGTTTGCAGTAAGTGCTTTGGTGTAAAATTGAAATGTATACTATTTGTATTGTCTAAGCATTGCATGCACTGAGATAACAACTTTTTTCTGTTGATGTGTACAGCCATGAAACAACTTTCAAACAACTCATAATCATGTGGGAAGTTAACCTAAGGTGTTTCCATTAGTTTGCAGTAAGTACTTTGGTGTAA
Source organism: Mobula birostris (assembly GCF_030028105.1). Taxonomy (NCBI): domain Eukaryota; kingdom Metazoa; phylum Chordata; class Chondrichthyes; order Myliobatiformes; family Myliobatidae; genus Mobula; species Mobula birostris. The sequence continues at coordinate 253,124 of NW_027277183.1, forward strand.
AATTCAGATGTGTACTTCCTTAATGTCAGAGCATAGTAGTACTGAGAAAGTAACTTTTTTGTCTTGATGAACTGAGGCATGAAACAACTTTAAACCTAGTCATATTCATCTGGGAAGTTAACCAAATGTGTTTGCATTAGGTTTGCAGTCAGGACTTTTGAGTACAATTGAAATGTATACTACTTTTATGTCAAAGCATTCTATTCACTGTGAAATCAACTTTTTTGTCTTTATGTGCACAGGTATGTAACAACTTTCAGACATCTCAGAATCATGTGGGAAGTTAACCTAAAGTGTTTCCATTAGGTTTGTAGTAAGTGCTTTGGTGTAAAATTGAAATGTACACCATTTGTATTGTCTAAGCATTGCATGCACTGAGATTACAACTTTTTTGTGTTGATGTGTGCAGCCATGAAACAATTTTCAAACTACTCATAATCATGTGGAAAGTTAACCTAAAGTGTTTCCATTAGGTTTGCAGTAAGTACTTTGTTGTAAAATTGAAATGTTTACTACTTTTATGTCAAAGCATTCTATTCACCGTGAAATCAACTTTTTTGTCTTTATGTGTACAGCCATGAAACAACTTTCAAACTACTCATAATCATGTGGAAAGTTAACCTAAGGTGTTTCCATTAGGTCTGCAGTAAATGCTTTGGTGTAAATTTGAAATGTATACTATTTGTATTGTCTAAGCATTGCATTCACTGAGATAACAACTTTTTTCTGTTGATGTGTACAGCCATGAAACACCTTTCAAACTACTCATAATCATGTGGAAAGTTAACCTAAGGTGTTTCCATTAGGTTTGCAGTAAGTGCTTTGGTGTAAAATTGAAATGTATTCTATTTGTATTGTCTGAGCATTGCATGCACTGAGATAACAACTTTTTTGTGTTGATGTGTACAGCCATGAAACAACTTTCAAACTACTCATAATCATGTGGGAAGTTAACCTAAGGTGTTTCCATTAGTTTGCAGTAAGTACTTTGGTGTAAAATTCAGATGTGTACTTCCTTAATGTCAGAGCATAGTAGTACTGAGAAAGTAACTTTTTTGTCTTGATGAACTGAGGCATGAAACAACTTTAAACCTAGTCATATTCATCTGGGAAGTTAACCAAATGTGTTTGCATTAGGTTTGCAGTCAGGACTTTTGAGTACAATTGAAATGTATACTACCTTTATGTCAAAGCATTCTATTCACTGTGAAATCAACTTTTTTGTCTTTATGTGCACAGGTATGTAACAACTTTCAGACATCTCAGAATCATGTGGGAAGTTAACCTAAGGTGTTTCCATTAGGTTTGCAGTAAGTGCTTTGTAGTAAAATTGAATGTACACTATTTGTATTGTCTAAGCATTGCATTCACTGAGATAACAACTTTTTTCTGTTGATGTGTACAGCCATGAAACAACTTTCAAACTACTCATAATCATGTGGAAAGTTAACCTAAGGTGTTTCCATTAGGTTTGCAGTAAGTGCTTTGGTGTAAAATTGAAATGTATACTATTTGTATTGTAAAAGCATTGCATGCACTGAGAAAACAACTTTTTTGTCTTTATGTGCACAGGTATGTAACAACTTTCAGACATCTCAGAATCATGTGGGAAGTTAACCTAAAGTGTTTCCATTAGGTTTGCAGTAAGTGCTTTGGTGTAAAATTGAAATGTACACTATTTGTATTGTCTAAGCATTGCATGCACTGAGATAACAACTTTTTTGTGTTGATGTGTACAGCCATGACACAACTTTCAAACTACTCATAATCATGTGGAAAGTTAACCTAAAGTGTTTCCATTAGGTTTGCAGTAAGTACTTTGTTGTAAAATTGAAATGTATACTACTTTTATGTCAAAGCATTCTATTCACTGTGAAATCAACTTTTTTGTCTTTATGTGCACAATTTTGAAACAACTTTCAGACATCTCAGAATCATGTGGGAAGTTAACCTAAGGTGTTTCCATTAGGTCTGCAGTAAATGCTTTGGTGTAAAATTGAAATGTATACTATTTGTATTGTAAAAGCATTGCATGCACTGAGAAAACAACTTTTTTGTCTTGATGTGCACAGGTATGAAACAACTTTCAGACATCTCAGAATCATGTGGGAAGTTAATCTAAGTTGTTTCCATTAGGTTTGCAGTAAGTGCTTTGGTGTAAAATTGAAATGTATTCTATTTGTATTGTCTGAGCATTGCATGCACTGAGATAACAACTTTTTTGTGTTGATGTGTACAGCCATGAAACAACTTTCAAACTACTCATAATCATGTGGGAAGTTAACCTAAGGTGTTTCCATTAGTTTGCAGTAAGTACTTTGGTGTAAAATTCAGATGTGTACTTCCTTAATGTCAGAGCATAGTAGTACTGAGAAAGTAACTTTTTTGTCTTGATGAACTGAGGCATGAAACAACTTTAAACCTAGTCATATTCATCTGGGAAGTTAACCAAATGTGTTTGCATTAGGTTTGCAGTCAGGACTTTTGAGTACAATTGAAATGTATACTACTTTTATGTCAAAGCATTCTATTCACTGTGAAATCAACTTTTTTGTCTTTATGTGCACAGGTATGTAACAACTTTCAGACATCTCAGAATCATGTGGGAAGTTAACCTAAGGTGTTTCCATTAGGTTTGCAGTAAGTGCTTTGTAGTAAAATTGAAATGTACACTATTTGTATTGTCTAAGCATTGCATTCACTGAGATAACAACTTTTTTCTGTTGATGTGTACAGCCATGAAACAACTTTCAAACTACTCATAATCATGTGGAAAGTTAACCTAAAGTGTTTCCATTAGGTTTGCAGTAAGTACTTTGTTGTAAAATTGAAATGTATACTACTTTTATGTCAAAGCATTCTATTCACTGTGAAATCAACTTTTTTGTCTTTATGTGCACAAGTATGAAACAACTTTCAGATATCTCAGAATCATGTGGGAAGTTAACCTAAGGTGTTTCCATTAGGTTTGCAGTAAGTGCTTTGGTGTAAAATTGAAATGTATACTATTTGTATTGTTAAGCATTGCATGCACTGAGATTACAACTTTTTTGTGTTGATGTGTGCAGCCATAAAACAACTTTCAAACTACTCATAATCATGTGGAAAGTTAACCTAAAGTGTTTCCATTAGGTTTGCAGTAAGTACTTTGTTGTAAAATTGAAATGTTTACTACTTTTATGTCAAAGCATTCTATTCACCGTGAAATCAACTTTATTGTCTTTATGTGTACAGCCATGAAACAACTTTCAAACTACTCATAATCATGTGGAAAGTTAACCTAAGGTGTTTCCATTAGGTCTGCAGTAAATGCTTTGGTGTAAAATTGAAATGTATACTATTTGTATTGTAAAAGCATTGCATGCACTGAGAAAACAACTTTTTTGTCTTGATGTGCACAGGTATGAAACAACTTTCAGACATCTCAGAATCATGTGGGAAGTTAATCTAAGTTGTTTCCATTAGGTTTGCAGTAAGTGCTTTGGTGTAAAATTGAAATGTATTCTATTTGTATTGTCTGAGCATTGCATGCACTGAGATAACAACTTTTTTGTGTTGATGTGTACAGCCATGAAACAACTTTCAAACTACTCATAATCATGTGGGAAGTTAACCTAAGGTGTTTCCATTAGTTTGCAGTAAGTACTTTGGTGTAAAATTCAGATGTGTACTTCCTTAATGTCAGAGCATAGTAGTACTGAGAAAGTAACTTTTTTGTCTTGATGAACTGAGGCATGAAACAACTTTAAACCTAGTCATATTCATCTGGGAAGTTAACCAAATGTGTTTGCATTAGGTTTGCAGTCAGGACTTTTGAGTACAATTGAAATGTATACTACTTTTATGTCAAAGCATTCTATTCACTGTGAAATCAACTTTTTTGTCTTTATGTGCACAGGTATGTAACAACTTTCAGACATCTCAGAATCATGTGGGAAGTTAACCTAAGGTGTTTCCATTAGGTTTGCAGTAAGTGCTTTGTAGTAAAATTGAAATGTACACTATTTGTATTGTCTAAGCATTGCATTCACTGAGATAACAACTTTTTTCTGTTGATGTGTACAGCCATGAAACAACTTTCAAACTACTCATAATCATGTGGAAAGTTAACCTAAGGTGTTTCCATTAGGTTTGCAGTAAGTGCTTTGGTGTAAAATTGAAATGTATACTATTTGTATTGTAAAAGCATTGCATGCACTGAGAAAACAACTTTTTTGTCTTGATGTGCACAGGTATGAAACAACTTTCAGACATCTCAGAATCATGTGGGAAGTTAATCTAAGTTGTTTCCATTAGGTTTGCAGTAAGTGCTTTGGTGTAAAATTGAAATGTATACTATTTGTATTGTCTAAGCATTGCATGCACTGAGATAACAACTTTTTTGTGTTGATGTGTACAGCCATGAAACAACTTTCAAACTACTCATAATCATGTGGGAAGTTAACCTAAGGTGTTTCCATTAGTTTGCAGTAAGTACTTTGGTGTAAAATTCAGATGTGTACTTCCTTAATGTCAGAGCATAGTAGTACTGAGAAAGTAACTTTTTTGTCTTGATGAACTGAGGCATGAAACAACTTTAAACCTAGTCATATTCATCTGGGAAGTTAACCAAATGTGTTTGCATTAGGTTTGCAGTCAGGACTTTTGAGTACAATTGAAATGTATACTACTTTTATGTCAAAGCATTCTATTCACTGTGAAATCAACTTTTTTGTCTTTATGTACACAGGTATGTAACAACTTTCAGACATCTCAGAATCATGTGGGAAGTTAACCTAAAGTGTTTCCATTAGGTTTGCAGTAAGTGCTTTGGTGTAAAATTGAAATGTACACTATTTGTATTGTCTAAGCATTGCATCCACTGAGATAACAACTTTTTTGTGTTGATGTGTACAGCCATTAAACAACTTTCAAACTACTCATAATCATGTGGAAAGTTAACCTAAAGTGTTTCCATTAGGTTTGCAGTAAGTACTTTGTTGTAAAATTGAAATGTATACTACTTTTATGTCAAAGCATTCTATTCACTGTGAAATCAACTTTTTTGTCTTTATGTGCACAAGTATGAAACAACTTTCAGACATCTCAGAATCATGTGGGAAGTTAACCTAAGGTGTTTCCATTAGGTTTGCAGTAAGTGCTTTGGTGTAAAATTGAAATGTATACTATTTGTATTGTCTAAGCATTGCATGCACTGAGATAACAACTTTTTTGTGTTGATGTGTACAGCCATGAAACAACTTTCAAACTACTCATAATCATGTGGGAAGTTAACCTAAGGTGTTTCCATTAGTTTGCAGTAAGTACTTTGGTGTAAAATTCAGATGTGTACTTCCTTAATGTCAGAGCATAGTAGTACTGAGAAAGTAACTTTTTTGTCTTGATGAACTGAGGCATGAAACAACTTTAAACCTAGTCATCTTCATCTGGGAAGTTAACCAAATGTGTTTGCATTAGGTTTGCAGTCAGGACTTTTGAGTACAACTGAAATGTATACTACTTTTATGTCAAAGCATTCTATTCACTGTGAAATCAACTTTTTTGTCTTTATGTGCACAGGTATGTAACAACTTTCAGACATCTCAGAATCATGTGGGAAGTTAACCTAAGGTGTTTCCATTAGGTTTGCAGTAAGTGCTTTGTAGTAAAATTGAAATGTACTCTATTTGTATTGTCTAAGCATTGCATTCACTGAGATAACAACTTTTTTCTGTTGATGTGTACAGCCATGAAACAACTTTCAAACTACTCATAATCATGTGGAAAGTTAACCTAAAGTGTTTCCATTAGGTTTGCAGTAAGTACTTTGTTGTAAAATTGAAATGTTTACTACTTTTATGTCAAAGCATTCTATTCACCGTGAAATCAACTTTTTTGTCTTTATGTGTACAGCCATGAAACAACTTTCAAACTACTCATAATCATGTGGAAAGTTAACCTAAGGTGTTTCCATTAGGTCTGCAGTAAATGCTTTGGTGTAAAATTGAAATGTATACTATTTGTATTGTCTAAGCATTGCATTCACTGAGATAACAACTTTTTTCTGTTGATGTGTACAGCCATGAAACAACTTTCAAACTACTCATAATCATGTGGAAAGTTAACCTAAGGTGTTTCCATTAGGTCTGCAGTAAATGCTTTGGTGTAAAATTGAAATGTATACTATTTGTATTGTAAAAGCATTGCATGCACTGAGAAAACAACTTTTTTGTCTTGATGTGCACAGGTATGAAACAACTTTCAGACATCTCAGAATCATGTGGGAAGTTAATCTAAGTTGTTTCCATTAGGTTTGCAGTAAGTGCTTTGGTGTAAAATTGAAATGTATTCTATTTGTATTGTCTGAGCATTGCATGCACTGAGATAACAACTTTTTTGTGTTGATGTGTACAGCCATGAAACAACTTTCAAACTACTCATAATCATGTGGGAAGTTAACCTAAGGTGTTTCCATTAGTTTGCAGTAAGTACTTTGGTGTAAAATTCAGATGTGTACTTCCTTAATGTCAGAGCATAGTAGTACTGAGAAAGTAACTTTTTTGTCTTGATGAACTGAGGCATGAAACAACTTTAAACCTAGTCATATTCATCTGGGAAGTTAACCAAATGTGTTTGCATTAGGTTTGCAGTCAGGACTTTTGAGTACAATTGAAATGTATACTACTTTTATGTCAAAGCATTCTATTCACTGTGAAATCAACTTTTTTGTCTTTATGTGCACAGGTATGTAACAACTTTCAGACATCTCAGAATCATGTGGGAAGTTAACCTAAGGTGTTTCCATTAGGTTTGCAGTAAGTGCTTTGTAGTAAAATTGAAATGTACACTATTTGTATTGTCTAAGCATTGCATTCACTGAGATAACAACTTTTTTCTGTTGATGTGTACAGCCATGAAACAACTTTCAAACTACTCATAATCATGTGGAAAGTTAACCTAAGGTGTTTCCATTAGGTTTGCAGTAAGTGCTTTGGTGTAAAATTGAAATGTATACTATTTGTATTGTAAAAGCATTGCATGCACTGAGAAAACAACTTTTTTGTCTTGATGTGCACAGGTATGAAACAACTTTCAGACATCTCAGAATCATGTGGGAAGTTAATCTAAGTTGTTTCCATTAGGTTTGCAGTAAGTGCTTTGGTGTAAAATTGAAATGTATACTATTTGTATTGTCTAAGCATTGCATGCACTGAGATAACAACTTTTTTGTGTTGATGTGTACAGCCATGAAACAACTTTCAAACTACTCATAATCATGTGGGAAGTTAACCTAAGGTGTTTCCATTAGTTTGCAGTAAGTACTTTGGTGTAAAATTCAGATGTGTACTTCCTTAATGTCAGAGCATAGTAGTACTGAGAAAGTAACTTTTTTGTCTTGATGAACTGAGGCATGAAACAACTTTAAACCTAGTCATATTCATCTGGGAAGTTAACCAAATGTGTTTGCATTAGGTTTGCAGTCAGGACTTTTGAGTACAATTGAAATGTATACTACTTTTATGTCAAAGCATTCTATTCACTGTGAAATCAACTTTTTTGTCTTTATGTGCACAGGTATGTAACAACTTTCAGACATCTCAGAATCATGTGGGAAGTTAACCTAAGGTGTTTCCATTAGGTTTGCAGTAAGTGCTTTGTAGTAAAATTGAAATGTACTCTATTTGTATTGTCTAAGCATTGCATTCACTGAGATAACAACTTTTTTCTGTTGATGTGTACAGCCATGAAACAACTTTCAAACTACTCATAATCATGTGGAAAGTTAACCTAAAGTGTTTCCATTAGGTTTGCAGTAAGTACTTTGTTGTAAAATTGAAATGTATACTGCTTTTATGTCAAAGCATTCTATTCACTGTGAAATCAACTTTTTTGTCTTTATGTGCACAAGTATGAAACAACTTTCAGACATCTCAGAATCATGTGGGAAGTTAACCTAAGGTGTTTCCATTAGGTTTGCAGTAAGTGCTTTGGTGTAAAATTGAAATGTATACTATTTGTATTGTCTAAGCATTGCATGCACTGAGATTACAACTTTTTTGTGTTGATGTGTGCAGCCATAAAACAACTTTCAAACTACTCATAATCATGTGGAAAGTTAACCTAAAGTGTTTCCATTAGGTTTGCAGTAAGTACTTTGTTGTAAAATTGAAATGTTTACTACTTTTATGTCAAAGCATTCTATTCACCGTGAAATCAACTTTTTTGTCTTTATGTGTACAGCCATGAAACAACTTTCAAACTACTCATAATCATGTGGAAAGTTAACCTAAAGTGTTTCCATTAGGTCTGCAGTAAATGCTTTGGTGTAAAATTGAAATGTATACTATTTGTATTGTCTAAGCATTGCATTCACTGAGATAACAACTTTTTTCTGTTGATGTGTACAGCCATGAAACAACTTTCAAACTACTCATAATCATGTGGAAAGTTAACCTAAGGTGTTTCCATTAGGTCTGCAGTAAATGCTTTGGTGTAAAATTGAAATGTATACTATTTGTATTGTAAAAGCATTGCATGCACTGAGAAAACAACTTTTTTGTCTTGATGTGCACAGGTATGAAACAACTTTCAGACATCTCAGAATCATGTGGGAAGTTAATCTAAGTTGTTTCCATTAGGTTTGCAGTAAGTGCTTTGGTGTAAAATTGAAATGTATTCTATTTGTATTGTCTGAGCATTGCATGCACTGAGATAACAACTTTTTTGTGTTGATGTGTACAGCCATGAAACAACTTTCAAACTACTCATAATCATGTGGGAAGTTAACCTAAGGTGTTTCCATTAGTTTGCAGTAAGTACTTTGGTGTAAAATTCAGATGTGTACTTCCTTAATGTCAGAGCATAGTAGTACTGAGAAAGTAACTTTTTTGTCTTGATGAACTGAGGCATGAAACAACTTTAAACCTAGTCATATTCATCTGGGAAGTTAACCAAATGTGTTTGCATTAGGTTTGCAGTCAGGACTTTTGAGTACAATTGAAATGTATACTACTTTTATGTCAAAGCATTCTATTCACTGTGAAATCAACTTTTTTGTCTTTATGTGCACAGGTATGTAACAACTTTCAGACATCTCAGAATCATGTGGGAAGTTAACCTAAGGTGTTTCCATTAGGTTTGCAGTAAGTGCTTTGTAGTAAAATTGAAATGTACACTATTTGTATTGTCTAAGCATTGCATTCACTGAGATAACAACTTTTTTCTGTTGATGTGTACAGCCATGAAACAACTTTCAAACTACTCATAATCATGTGGAAAGTTAACCTAAGGTGTTTCCATTAGGTTTGCAGTAAGTGCTTTGGTGTAAAATTGAAATGTATACTATTTGTATTGTAAAAGCATTGCATGCACTGAGAAAACAACTTTTTTGTCTTGATGTGCACAGGTATGAAACAACTTTCAGACATCTCAGAATCATGTGGGAAGTTAATCTAAGTTGTTTCCATTAGGTTTGCAGTAAGTGCTTTGGTGTAAAATTGAAATGTATACTATTTGTATTGTCTAAGCATTGCATGCACTGAGATAACAACTTTTTTGTGTTGATGTGTATAGCCATGAAACAACTTTCAAACTACTCATAATCATGTGGGAAGTTAACCTAAGGTGTTTCCATTAGTTTGCAGTAAGTACTTTGGTGTAAAATTCAGATGTGTACTTCCTTCATGTCAGAGCATAGTAGTACTGAGAAAGTAACTTTTTTGTCTTGATGAACTGAGGCATGAAACAACTTTAAACCTAGTCATATTCATCTGGGAAGTTAACTAAATGTGTTTGCATTAGGTTTGCAGTCAGGACTTTTGAGTACAATTGAAATGTATACTACTTTTATGTCAAAGCATTCTATTCACTGTGAAATCAACTTTTTTGTCTTTATGTACACAGGTATGTAACAACTTTCAGACATCTCAGAATCATGTGGAAAGTTAACCTAAAGTGTTTCCATTAGGTTTGCAGTAAGTGCTTTGGTGTAAAATTGAAATGTACACTATTTGTATTGTCTAAGCATTGCATCCACTGAGATAACAACTTTTTTGTGTTGATGTGTACAGCCATTAAACAACTTTCAAACTACTCATAATCATGTGGAAAGTTAACCTAAAGTGTTTCCATTAGGTTTGCAGTAAGTACTTTGTTGTAAAATTGAAATGTATACTACTTTTATGTCAAAGCATTCTATTCACTGTGAAATCAACTTTTTTGTCTTTATGTGCACAAGTATGAAACAACTTTCAGACATCTCAGAATCATGTGGGAAGTTAACCTAAGGTGTTTCCATTAGGTTTGCAGTAAGTGCTTTGGTGTAAAATTGAAATGTATACTATTTGTATTGTCTAAGCATTGCATGCACTGAGATAACAACTTTTTTGTGTTGATGTGTACAGCCATGAAACAACTTTCAAACTACTCATAATCATGTGGGAAGTTAACCTAAGGTGTTTCCATTAGTTTGCAGTAAGTACTTTGGTGTAAAATTCAGATGTGTACTTCCTTAATGTCAGAGCATAGTAGTACTGAGAAAGTAACTTTTTTGTCTTGATGAACTGAGGCATGAAACAACTTTAAACCTAGTCATATTCATCTGGGAAGTTAACCAAATGTGTTTGCATTAGGTTTGCAGTCAGGACTTTTGAGTACAATTGAAATGTATACTACTTTTATGTCAAAGCATTCTATTCACTGTGAAATCAACTTTTTTGTCTTTATGTGCACAGGTATGTAACAACTTTCAGACATCTCAGAATCATGTGGGAAGTTAACCTAAGGTGTTTCCATTAGGTTTGCAGTAAGTGCTTTGTAGTAAAATTGAAATGTACTCTATTTGTATTGTCTAAGCATTGCATTCACTGAGATAACAACTTTTTTCTGTTGATGTGTACAGCCATGAAACAACTTTCAAACTACTCATAATCATGTGGAAAGTTAACCTAAAGTGTTTCCATTAGGTTTGCAGTAAGTACTTTGTTGTAAAATTGAAATGTATACTGCTTTTATGTCAAAGCATTCTATTCACTGTGAAATCAACTTTTTTGTCTTTATGTGCACAAGTATGAAACAACTTTCAGACATCTCAGAATCATGTGGGAAGTTAACCTAAGGTGTTTCCATTAGGTTTGCAGTAAGTGCTTTGGTGTAAAATTGAAATGTATACTATTTGTATTGTCTAAGCATTGCATGCACTGAGATTACAACTTTTTTGTGTTGATGTGTGCAGCCATAAAACAACTTTCAAACTACTCATAATCATGTGGAAAGTTAACCTAAAGTGTTTCCATTAGGTTTGCAGTAAGTACTTTGTTGTAAAATTGAAATGTTTACTACTTTTATGTCAAAGCATTCTATTCACCGTGAAATCAACTTTTTTGTCTTTATGTGTACAGCCATGAAACAACTTTCAAACTACTCATAATCAGGTGGAAAGTTAACCTAAAGTGTTTCCATTAGGTCTGCAGTAAATGCTTTGGTGTAAAATTGAAATGTATACTATTTGTATTGTCTAAGCATTGCATTCACTGAGATAACAACTTTTTTCTGTTGATGTGTACAGCCATGAAACAACTTTCAAACTACTCATAATCATGTGGAAAGTTAACCTAAGGTGTTTCCATTAGGTCTGCAGTAAATGCTTTGGTGTAAAATTGAAATGTATACTATTTGTATTGTAAAAGCATTGCATGCACTGAGAAAACAACTTTTTTGTCTTGATGTGCACAGGTATGAAACAACTTTCAGACATCTCAGAATCATGTGGGAAGTTAATCTAAGTTGTTTGCATTAGGTTTGCAGTAAGTGCTTTGGTGTAAAATTGAAATGTATTCTATTTGTATTGTCTGAGCATTGCATGCACTGAGATAACAACTTTTTTGTGTTGATGTGTACAGCCATGAAACAACTTTCAAACTACTCATAATCATGTGGGAAGTTAACCTAAGGTGTTTCCATTAGTTTGCAGTAAGTACTTTGGTGTAAAATTCAGATGTGTACTTCCTTAATGTCAGAGCATAGTAGTACTGAGAAAGTAACTTTTTTGTCTTGATGAACTGAGGCATGAAACAACTTTAAACCTAGTCATATTCATCTGGGAAGTTAACCAAATGTGTTTGCATTAGGTTTGCAGTCAGGACTTTTGAGTACAATTGAAATGTATACTACTTTTATGTCAAAGCATTCTATTCACTGTGAAATCAACTTTTTTGTCTTTATGTGCACAGGTATGTAACAACTTTCAGACATCTCAGAATCATGTGGGAAGTTAACCTAAGGTGTTTCCATTAGGTTTGCAGTAAGTGCTTTGTAGTAAAATTGAAATGTACACTATTTGTATTGTCTAAGCATTGCATTCACTGAGATAACAACTTTTTTCTGTTGATGTGTACAGCCATGAAACAACTTTCAAACTACTCATAATCATGTGGAAAGTTAACCTAAGGTGTTTCCATTAGGTTTGCAGTAAGTGCTTTGGTGTAAAATTGAAATGTATACTATTTGTATTGTAAAAGCATTGCATGCACTGAGAAAACAACTTTTTTGTCTTGATGTGCACAGGTATGAAACAACTTTCAGACATCTCAGAATCATGTGGGAAGTTAATCTAAGTTGTTTCCATTAGGTTTGCAGTAAGTGCTTTGGTGTAAAATTGAAATGTATACTATTTGTATTGTCTAAGCATTGCATGCACTGAGATAACAACTTTTTTGTGTTGATGTGTATAGCCATGAAACAACTTTCAAACTACTCATAATCATGTGGGAAGTTAACCTAAGGTGTTTCCATTAGTTTGCAGTAAGTACTTTGGTGTAAAATTCAGATGTGTACTTCCTTAATGTCAGAGCATAGTAGTACTGAGAAAGTAACTTTTTTGTCTTGATGAACTGAGGCATGAAACAACTTTAAACCTAGTCATATTCATCTGGGAAGTTAACTAAATGTGTTTGCATTAGGTTTGCAGTCAGGACTTTTGAGTACAATTGAAATGTATACTACTTTTATGTCAAAGCATTCTATTCACTGTGAAATCAACTTTTTTGTCTTTATGTACACAGGTATGTAACAACTTTCAGACATCTCAGAATCATGTGGAAAGTTAACCTAAAGTGTTTCCATTAGGTTTGCAGTAAGTGCTTTGGTGTAAAATTGAAATGTACACTATTTGTATTGTCTAAGCATTGCATCCACTGAGATAACAACTTTTTTGTGTTGATGTGTACAGCCATTAAACAACTTTCAAACTACTCATAATCATGTGGAAAGTTAACCTAAAGTGTTTCCATTAGGTTTGCAGTAAGTACTTTGTTGTAAAATTGAAATGTATACTACTTTTATGTCAAAGCATTCTATTCACTGTGAAATCAACTTTTTTGTCTTTATGTGCACAAGTATGAAACAACTTTCAGACATCTCAGAATCATGTGGGAAGTTAACCTAAGGTGTTTCCATTAGGTTTGCAGTAAGTGCTTTGGTGTAAAATTGAAATGTATACTATTTGTATTGTCTAAGCATTGCATGCACTGAGATAACAACTTTTTTGTGTTGATGTGTACAGCCATGAAACAACTTTCAAACTACTCATAATCATGTGGGAAGTTAACCTAAGGTGTTTCCATTAGTTTGCAGTAGGTAGTTTGGTGTAAAATTCAGATGTGTACTTCCTTAATGTCAGAGCATAGTAGTACTGAGAAAGTAACTTTTTTGTCTTGATGAACTGAGGCATGAAACAACTTTAAACCTAGTCATATTCATCTGGGAAGTTAACCAAATGTGTTTGCATTAGGTTTGCAGTCAGGACTTTTGAGTACAACTGAAATGTATACTACTTTTATGTCAAAGCATTCTATTCACTGTGAAATCAACTTTTTTGTCTTTATGTGCACAGGTATGTAACAACTTTCAGACATCTCAGAATCATGTGGGAAGTTAACCTAAGGTGTTTCCATTAGGTTTGCAGTAAGTGCTTTGTAGTAAAATTGAAATGTACACTATTTGTATTGTCTAAGCATTGCATTCACTGAGATAACAACTTTTTTCTGTTGATGTGTACAGCCATGAAACAACTTTCAAACTACTCATAATCATGTGGAAAGTTAACCTAAGGTGTTTCCATTAGGTTTGCAGTAAGTGCTTTGGTGTAAAATTGAAATGTATACTACTTTTATGTCAAAGCATTCTATTCACTGTGAAATCAACTTTTTTGTCTTTATGTGCACAAGTATGAAACAACTTTCAGACATCTCAGAATCATGTGGAAAGTTAACCTAAGGTGTTTCCATTAGGTCTGCAGTAAATGCTTTGGTGTAAAATTGAAATGTATACTATTTGTATTGTAAAAGCATTGCATGCACTGAGAAAACAACTTTTTTGTCTTGATGTGCACAGGTATGAAACAACTTTCAGACATCTCAGAATCATGTGGGAAGTTAATCTAAGTTGTTTCCATTAGGTTTGCAGTAAGTGCTTTGGTGTAAAATTGAAATGTATTCTATTTGTATTGTCTGAGCATTGCATGCACTGAGATAACAACTTTTTTGTGTTGATGTGTACAGCCATGAAACAACTTTCAAACTACTCATAATCATGTGGGAAGTTAACCTAAGGTGTTTCCATTAGTTTGCAGTAAGTACTTTGGTGTAAAATTCAGATGTGTACTTCCTTAATGTCAGAGCATAGTAGTACTGAGAAAGTAACTTTTTTGTCTTGATGAACTGAGGCATGAAACAACTTTAAACCTAGTCATATTCATCTGGGAAGTTAACCAAATGTGTTTGCATTAGGTTTGCAGTCAGGACTTTTGAGTACAATTGAAATGTATACTACTTTTATGTCAAAGCATTCTATTCACTGTGAAATCAACTTTTTTGTCTTTATGTGCACAGGTATGTAACAACTTTCAGACATCTCAGAATCATGTGGGAAGTTAACCTAAAGTGTTTCCATTAGGTTTGCAGTAAGTGCTTTGTAGTAAAATTGAAATGTACACTATTTGTATTGTCTAAGCATTGCATTCACTGAGATAACAACTTTTTTCTGTTGATGTGTACAGCCATGAAACAACTTTCAAACTACTCATAATCATGTGGAAAGTTAACCTAAAGTGTTTCCATTAGGTTTGCAGTAAGTACTTTGTTGTAAAATTGAAATGTATACTACTTTTATGTCAAAGCATTCTATTCACTGTGAAATCAACTTTTTTGTATTTATGTGCACAAGCATGAAACAACTTTCAGACATCTCAGAATCATGTGGGAAGTTAACCTAAGGTGTTTCCATTAGGTTTGCAGTAAGTGCTTTGGTGTAAAATTGAAATGTATACTATTTGTATTGTCTAAGCATTGCATGCACTGAGATAACAACTTTTTTGTGTTGATGTGTACAGCCATGAAACAACTTTCAAACTACTCATAATCATGTGGGAAGTTAACCTAAGGTGTTTCCATTAGTTTGCAGTAAGTACTTTGGTGTAAAATTCAGATGTGTACTTCCTTAATGTCAGAGCATAGTAGTACTGAGAAAGTAACTTCTTTGTCTTGATGAACTGAGGCATGAAACAACTTTAAACCTAGTCATATTCATCTGGGAAGTTAACCAAATGTGTTTGCTTTAGGTTTGCAGTCAGGACTTTTGAGTACAATTGAAATGTATACTACTTTTATGTCAAAGCATTCTATTCACTCTGAAATCAACTTTTTTGTCTTTATGTGCACAGGTATGTAACAACTTTCAGACATCTCAGAATCATGTGGGAAGTTAACCTAAAGTGTTTCCATTAGGTTTGTAGTAAGTGCTTTGGTGTAAAATTGAAATGTACACTATTTGTATTGTCTAAGCATTGCATGCACTGAGATAACAACTTTTTTGTGTTGATGTGTACAGCCATGAAACAACTTTCAAACTACTCATAATCATGTGGAAAGTTAACCTAAAGTGTTTCCATTAGGTTTGCAGTAAGTACTTTGCTGTAAAATTGAAATGTATACTACTTTTATGTCAAAGCATTCTATTCACTGTGAAATCAACTTTTTTGTCTTTATGTGCACAAGTATGAAACAACTTTCAGACATCTCAGAATCATGTGGGAAGTTAACCTAAGGTGTTTCCATTAGGTTTGCAGTAAGTGCTTTGGTGTAAAATTGAAATGTATACTATTTGTATTGTCTAAGCTTTGCATGCACTGAGATTACAACTTTTTTGTGTTGATGTGTGCAGCCATAAAACAACTTTCAAACTACTCATAATCATGTGGAAAGTTAACCTAAAGTGTTTCCATTAGGTTTGCAGTAAGTACTTTGTTGTAAAATTGAAATGTTTACTACTTTTATGTCAAAGCATTCTATTCACCGTGAAATCAACTTTTTTGTCTTTATGTGTACAGCCATGAAACAACTTTCAAACTACTCATAATCATGTGGAAAGTTAACCTAAGGTGTTTCCATTAGGTCTGCAGTAAATGCTTTGGTGTAAAATTGAAATGTATACTATTTGTATTGTCTAAGCATTGCATTCAGTGAGATAACAACTTTTTTCTGTTGATGTGTACAGCCATGAAACAACTTTCAAACTACTCATAATCATGTGGAAAGTTAACCTAAGGTGTTTCCATTAGGTCTGCAGTAAATGCTTTGGTGTAAAATTGAAATGTATACTATTTGTATTGTAAAAGCATTGCATGCACTGAGAAAACAACTTTTTTGTCTTGATGTGCACAGGTATGAAACAACTTTCAGACATCTCAGAATCATGTGGGAAGTTAATCTAAGTTGTTTCCATTAGGTTTGCAGTAAGTGCTTTGGTGTAAAATTGAAATGTATTCTATTTGTATTGTCTGAGCATTGCATGCACTGAGATAACAACTTTTTTGTGTTGATGTGTACAGCCATGAAACAACTTTCAAACTACTCATAATCATGTGGGAAGTTAACCTAAGGTGTTTCCATTAGTTTGCAGTAAGTACTTTGGTGTAAAATTCAGATGTGCACTTCCTTAATGTCAGAGCATAGTAGTACTGAGAAAGTAACTTTTTTGTCTTGATGAACTGAGGCATGAAACAACTTTAAACCTAGTCATATTCATCTGGGAAGTTAACCAAATGTGTTTGCATTAGGTTTGCAGTCAGGACTTTTGAGTACAATTGAAATGTATACTACTTTTATGTCAAAGCATTCTATTCACTGTGAAATCAACTTTTTTGTCTTTATGTGCACAGGTATGTAACAACTTTCAGACATCTCAGAATCATGTGGGAAGTTAACCTAAGGTGTTTCCATTAGGTTTGCAGTAAGTGCTTTGTAGTAAAATTGAAATGTACACTATTTGTATTGTCTAAGCATTGCATTCACTGAGATAACAACTTTTTTCTGTTGATGTGTACAGCCATGAAACAACTTTCAAACTACTCATAATCATGTGGAAAGTTAACCTAAAGTGTTTCCATTAGGTTTGCAGTAAGTACTTTGTTGTAAAATTGAAATGTATACTACTTTTATGTCAAAGCATTCTATTCACTGTGAAATCAACTTTTTTGTCTTTATGTGCACAAGTATGAAACAACTTTCAGACATCTCAGAATCATGTGGGAAGTTAACCTAAGGTGTTTCCATTAGGTTTGCAGTAAGTGCTTTGGTGTAAAATTGAAATGTATACTATTTGTATTGTCTAAGCATTGCATGCACTGAGATTACAACTTTTTTGTGTTGATGTGTGCAGCCATAAAACAACTTTCAAACTACTCATAATCATGTGGAAAGTTAACCTAAGGTGTTTCCATTAGTTTGCAGTAAGTACTTTGGTGTAAAATTCAGATGTGTACTTCCTTAATGTCAGAGCATAGTAGTACTGAGAAAGTAACTTTTTTGTCTTGATGAACTGAGGCATGAAACAACTTTAAACCTAGTCATATTCATCTGGGAAGTTAACCAAATGTGTTTGCATTAGGTTTGCAGTCAGGACTTTTGAGTACAATTGAAATGTATACTACTTTTATGTCAAAGCATTCTATTCACTGTGAAATCAACTTTTTTGTCTTTATGTACACAGGTATGTAACAACTTTCAGACATCTCAGAATCATGTGGGAAGTTAACCTAAAGTGTTTCCATTAGGTTTGCAGTAAGTGCTTTGGTGTAAAATTGAAATGTACACTATTTGTATTGTCTAAGCATTGCATCCACTGAGATAACAACTTTTTTGTGTTGATGTGTACAGCCATTAAACAACTTTCAAACTACTCATAATCATGTGGAAAGTTAACCTAAAGTGTTTCCATTAGGTTTGCAGTAAGTACTTTGTTGTAAAATTGAAATGTATACTACTTTTATGTCAAAGCATTCTATTCACTGTGAAATCAACTTTTTTGTCTTTATGTGCACAGGTATGAAACAACTTTCAGACATCTCAGAATCATGTGGGAAGTTAATCTAAGTTGTTTCCATTAGGTTTGCAGTAAGTGCTTTGGTGTAAAATTGAAATGTATACTATTTGTATTGTCTAAGCATTGCATGCACTGAGATAACAACTTTTTTGTGTTGATGTGTACAGCCATGAAACATCTTTCAAACTACTCATAATCATGTGGGAAGTTAACCTAAGGTGTTTCCATTAGTTTGCAGTAAGTACTTTGGTGTAAAATTCAGATGTGTACTTCCTTAATGTCAGAGCATAGTAGTACTGAGAAAGTAACTCTTTTGTCTTGATGAACTGAGGCATGAAACAACTTTAAACCTAGTCATATTCATCTGGGAAGTTAACCAAATGTGTTTGCATTAGGTTTGCAGTCAGGACTTTTGAGTACAATTGAAATGTATACTACTTTTATGTCAAAGCATTCTATTCACTGTGAAATCAACTTTTTTGTCTTTATGTGCACAGGTATGTAACAACTTTCAGACATCTCGGAATCATGTGGGAAGTTAACCTAAAGTGTTTCCATTAGGTTTGCAGTAAGTGCTTTGGTGTAAAATTGAAATGTACACTATTTGTATTGTCTAAGCATTGCATGCACTGAGATAACAACTTTTTTGTGTTGATGTGTACAGCCATGAAACAACTTTCAAACTACTCATAATCATGTGGAAAGTTAACCTAAAGTGTTTCCATTAGGTTTGCAGTAAGTACTTTGTTGTAAAATTGAAATGTATACTACTTTTATGTCAAAGCATTCTATTCACTGTGAAATCAACTTTTTTGTCTTTATGTGCACAATTTTGAAACAACTTTCAGACATCTCAGAATCATG
This sequence comes from Mobula birostris, assembly GCF_030028105.1. Classification (NCBI taxonomy): domain Eukaryota; kingdom Metazoa; phylum Chordata; class Chondrichthyes; order Myliobatiformes; family Myliobatidae; genus Mobula; species Mobula birostris. The sequence goes on from NW_027277183.1 coordinate 272,345, forward strand.
TGGGAAGTTAACCTAAGGTGTTTCCATTAGGTCTGCAGTAAATGCTTTGGTGTAAAATTGAAATGTATACTATTTGTATTGTAAAAGCATTGCATGCACTGAGAAAACAACTTTTTTGTCTTGATGTGCACAGGTATGAAACAACTTTCAGACATCTCAGAATCATGTGGGAAGTTAATCTAAGTTGTTTCCATTAGGTTTGCAGTAAGTGCTTTGGTGTAAAATTGAAATGTATTCTATTTGTATTGTCTGAGCATTGCATGCACTGAGATAACAACTTTTTTGTGTTGATGTGTACAGCCATGAAACAACTTTCAAACTACTCATAATCATGTGGGAAGTTAACCTAAGGTGTTTCCATTAGTTTGCAGTAAGTACTTTGGTGTAAAATTCAGATGTGTACTTCCTTAATGTCAGAGCATAGTAGTACTGAGAAAGTAACTTTTTTGTCTTGATGAACTGAGGCATGAAACAACTTTAAACCTAGTCATATTCATCTGGGAAGTTAACCAAATGTGTTTGCATTAGGTTTGCAGTCAGGACTTTTGAGTACAATTGAAATGTATACTACTTTTATGTCAAAGCATTCTATTCACTGTGAAATCAACTTTTTTGTCTTTATGTGCACAGGTATGTAACAACTTTCAGACATCTCAGAATCATGAGGGAAGTTAACCTAAGGTGTTTCCATTAGGTTTGCAGTAAGTGCTTTGTAGTAAAATTGAAATGTACACTATTTGTATTGTCGAAGCATTGCATTCACTGAGATAACAACTTTTTTCTGTTGATGTGTACAGCCATGAAACAACTTTCAAACTACTCATAATCATGTGGAAAGTTAACCTAAGGTGTTTCCATTAGGTTTGCAGTAAGTGCTTTGGTGTAAAATTGAAATGTATACTATTTGTATTGTAAAAGCATTGCATGCACTGAGAAAACAACTTTTTTGTGTTGATGTGCACAGGTATGAAACAACTTTCAGACATCTCAGAATCATGTGGGAAGTTAACCTAAAGTGTTTCCATTAGGTTTGCAGTAAGTACTTTGTTGTAAAATTGAAATGTATACTACTTTTATGTCAAAGCATTCTATTCACTGTGAAATCATCTTTTTTGTCTTTATGTGCACAAGTATGAAACAACTTTCAGACATCTCAGAATCATGTGGGAAGTTAACCTAAGGTGTTTCCATTAGGTTTGCAGTAAGTGCTTTGGTGTAAAATTGAAATGTATACTATTTGTATTGTCTAAGCATTGCATGCACTGAGATAACAACTTTTTTGTGTTGATGTGTACAGCCATGAAACAACTTTCAAACTACTCATAATCATGTGGGAAGTTAACCTAAGGTGTTTCCATTAGTTTGCAGTAAGTACTTTGGTGTAAAATTCAGATGTGTACTTCCTTAATGTCAGAGCATAGTAGTACTGAGAAAGTAACTTTTTTGTCTTGATGAACTGAGGCATGAAACAACTTTAAACCTAGTCATATTCATCTGGGAAGTTAACCAAATGTGTTTGCTTTAGGTTTGCAGTCAGGACTTTTGAGTACAATTGAAATGTATACTACTTTTATGTCAAAGCATTCTATTCACTGTGAAATCAACTTTTTTGTCTTTATGTGCACAGGTATGTAACAACTTTCAGACATCTCAGAATCATGTGGGAAGTTAACCTAAGGTGTTTCCATTAGGTTTGCAGTAAGTGCTTTGTAGTAAAATTGAAATGTACACTATTTGTATTGTCTAAGCATTGCATTCACTGAGATAACAACTTTTTTCTGTTGATGTGTACAGCCATGAAACAACTTTCAAACTACTCATAATCATGTGGAAAGTTAACCTAAGGTGTTTCCATTAGGTTTGCAGTAACTGCTTTGGTGTAAAATTGAAATGTATACTATTTGTATTGTAAAAGCATTGCATGCACTGAGAAAACAACTTTTTTGTCTTGATGTGCACAGGTATGAAACAACTTTCAGACATCTCAGAATCATGTGGGAAGTTAACCTAAGGTGTTTCCATTAGTTTGCAGTAAGTACTTTGGTGTAAAATTCAGATGTGTACTTCCTTAATGTCAGAGCATAGTAGTACTGAGAAAGTAACTTTTTTGTCTTGATGAACTGAGGCATGAAACAACTTTAAACCTAGTCATATTCATCTGGGAAGTTAACCAAATGTGTTTGCATTAGGTTTGCAGTCAGGACTTTTGAGTACAATTGAAATGTATACTACTTTTATGTCAAAGCATTCTATTCACTGTGAAATCAACTTTTTTGTCTTTATGTGCACAGGTATGTAACAACTTTCAGACATCTCAGAATCATGTGGGAAGTTAACCTAAAGTGTTTCCATTAGGTTTGCAGTAAGTGCTTTGTAGTAAAATTGAAATGTACACTATTTGTATTGTCTAAGCATTGCATTCACTGAGATAACAACTTTTTTCTGTTGATGTGTACAGCCATGAAACAACTTTCAAACTACTCATAATCATGTGGAAAGTTAACCTAAAGTGTTTCCATTAGGTTTGCAGTAAGTACTTTGTTGTAAAATTGAAATGTATACTACTTTTATGTCAAAGCATTCTATTCACTGTGAAATCAACTTTTTTGTCTTTATGTGCACAAGCATGAAACAACTTTCAGACATCTCAGAATCATGTGGGAAGTTAACCTAAGGTGTTTCCATTAGGTTTGCAGTAAGTGCTTTGGTGTAAAATTGAAATGTATACTATTTGTATTGTCTAAGCATTGCATGCACTGAGATAACAACTTTTTTGTGTTGATGTGTACAGCCATGAAACAACTTTCAAACTACTCATAATCATGTGGGAAGTTAACCTAAGGTGTTTCCATTAGTTTGCAGTAAGTACTTTGGTGTAAAATTCAGATGTGTACTTCCTTAATGTCAGAGCATAGTAGTACTGAGAAAGTAACTTCTTTGTCTTGATGAACTGAGGCATGAAACAACTTTAAACCTAGTCATATTCATCTGGGAAGTTAACCAAATGTGTTTGCTTTAGGTTTGCAGTCAGGACTTTTGAGTACAATTGAAATGTATACTACTTTTATGTCAAAGCATTCTATTCACTCTGAAATCAACTTTTTTGTCTTTATGTGCACAGGTATGTAACAACTTTCAGACATCTCAGAATCATGTGGGAAGTTAACCTAAAGTGTTTCCATTAGGTTTGTAGTAAGTGCTTTGGTGTAAAATTGAAATGTACACTATTTGTATTGTCTAAGCATTGCATGCACTGAGATAACAACTTTTTTGTGTTGATGTGTACAGCCATGAAACAACTTTCAAACTACTCATAATCATGTGGAAAGTTAACCTAAAGTGTTTCCATTAGGTTTGCAGTAAGTACTTTGCTGTAAAATTGAAATGTATACTACTTTTATGTCAAAGCATTCTATTCACTGTGAAATCAACTTTTTTGTCTTTATGTGCACAAGTATGAAACAACTTTCAGACATCTCAGAATCATGTGGGAAGTTAACCTAAGGTGTTTCCATTAGGTTTGCAGTAAGTGCTTTGGTGTAAAATTGAAATGTATACTATTTGTATTGTCTAAGCATTGCATGCACTGAGATTACAACTTTTTTGTGTTGATGTGTGCAGCCATAAAACAACTTTCAAACTACTCATAATCATGTGGAAAGTTAACCTAAAGTGTTTCCATTAGGTTTGCAGTAAGTACTTTGTTGTAAAATTGAAATGTTTACTACTTTTATGTCAAAGCATTCTATTCACCGTGAAATCAACTTTTTTGTCTTTATGTGTACAGCCATGAAACAACTTTCAAACTACTCATAATCATGTGGAAAGTTAACCTAAGGTGTTTCCATTAGGTCTGCAGTAAATGCTTTGGTGTAAAATTGAAATGTATACTATTTGTATTGTCTAAGCATTGCATTCAGTGAGATAACAACTTTTTTCTGTTGATGTGTACAGCCATGAAACAACTTTCAAACTACTCATAATCATGTGGAAAGTTAAGCTAAGGTGTTTCCATTAGGTCTGCAGTAAATGCTTTGGTGTAAAATTGAAATGTATACTATTTGTATTGTAAAAGCATTGCATGCACTGAGAAAACAACTTTTTTGTCTTGATGTGCACAGGTATGAAACAACTTTCAGACATCTCAGAATCATGTGGGAAGTTAATCTAAGTTGTTTCCATTAGGTTTGCAGTAAGTGCTTTGGTGTAAAATTGAAATGTATTCTATTTGTATTGTCTGAGCATTGCATGCACTGAGATAACAACTTTTTTGTGTTGATGTGTACAGCCATGAAACAACTTTCAAACTACTCATAATCATGTGGGAAGTTAACCTAAGGTGTTTCCATTAGTTTGCAGTAAGTACTTTGGTGTAAAATTCAGATGTGCACTTCCTTAATGTCAGAGCATAGTAGTACTGAGAAAGTAACTTTTTTGTCTTGATGAACTGAGGCATGAAACAACTTTAAACCTAGTCATATTCATCTGGGAAGTTAACCAAATGTGTTTGCATTAGGTTTGCAGTCAGGACTTTTGAGTACAATTGAAATGTATACTACTTTTATGTCAAAGCATTCTATTCACTGTGAAATCAACTTTTTTGTCTTTATGTGCACAGGTATGTAACAACTTTCAGACATCTCAGAATCATGTGGGAAGTTAACCTAAGGTGTTTCCATTAGGTTTGCAGTAAGTGCTTTGTAGTAAAATTGAAATGTACACTATTTGTATTGTCTAAGCATTGCATTCACTGAGATAACAACTTTTTTCTGTTGATGTGTACAGCCATGAAACAACTTTCAAACTACTCATAATCATGTGGAAAGTTAACCTAAAGTGTTTCCATTAGGTTTGCAGTAAGTACTTTGTTGTAAAATTGAAATGTATACTACTTTTATGTCAAAGCATTCTATTCACTGTGAAATCAACTTTTTTGTCTTTATGTGCACAAGTATGAAACAACTTTCAGACATCTCAGAATCATGTGGGAAGTTAACCTAAGGTGTTTCCATTAGGTTTGCAGTAAGTGCTTTGGTGTAAAATTGAAATGTATACTATTTGTATTGTCTAAGCATTGCATGCACTGAGATTACAACTTTTTTGTGTTGATGTGTGCAGCCATAAAACAACTTTCAAACTACTCATAATCATGTGGAAAGTTAACCTAAGGTGTTTCCATTAGTTTGCAGTAAGTACTTTGGTGTAAAATTCAGATGTGTACTTCCTTAATGTCAGAGCATAGTAGTACTGAGAAAGTAACTTTTTTGTCTTGATGAACTGAGGCATGAAACAACTTTAAACCTAGTCATATTCATCTGGGAAGTTAACCAAATGTGTTTGCATTAGGTTTGCAGTCAGGACTTTTGAGTACAATTGAAATGTATACTACTTTTATGTCAAAGCATTCTATTCACTGTGAAATCAACTTTTTTGTCTTTATGTACACAGGTATGTAACAACTTTCAGACATCTCAGAATCATGTGGGAAGTTAACCTAAAGTGTTTCCATTAGGTTTGCAGTAAGTGCTTTGGTGTAAAATTGAAATGTACACTATTTGTATTGTCTAAGCATTGCATCCACTGAGATAACAACTTTTTTGTGTTGATGTGTACAGCCATTAAACAACTTTCAAACTACTCATAATCATGTGGAAAGTTAACCTAAAGTGTTTCCATTAGGTTTGCAGTAAGTACTTTGTTGTAAAATTGAAATGTATACTACTTTTATGTCAAAGCATTCTATTCACTGTGAAATCAACTTTTTTGTCTTTATGTGCACAAGTATGAAACAACTTTCAGACATCTCAGAATCATGTGGGAAGTTAACCTAAGGTGTTTCCATTAGGTTTGCAGTAAGTGCTTTGGTGTAAAATTGAAATGTATACTATTTGTATTGTCTAAGCATTGCATGCACTGAGATAACAACTTTTTTGTGTTGATGTGTACAGCCATGAAACAACTTTCAAACTACTCATAATCATGTGGGAAGTTAACCTAAGGTGTTTCCATTAGTTTGCAGTAAGTACTTTGGTGTAAAATTCAGATGTGTACTTCCTTAATGTCAGAGCATAGTAGTACTGAGAAAGTAACTTTTTTGTCTTGATGAACTGAGGCATGAAACAACTTTAAACCTAGTCATATTCATCTGGGAAGTTAACCAAATGTGTTTGCATTAGGTTTGCAGTCAGGACTTTTGAGTACAACTGAAATGTATACTACTTTTATGTCAAAGCATTCTATTCACTGTGAAATCAACTTTTTTGTCTTTATGTGCACAGGTATGTAACAACTTTCAGACATCTCAGAATCATGTGGGAAGTTAACCTAAGGTGTTTCCATTAGGTTTGCAGTAAGTGCTTTGTAGTAAAATTGAAATGTACACTATTTGTATTGTCTAAGCATTGCATTCACTGAGATAACAACTTTTTTGTGTTGATGTGTACAGCCATGAAACAACTTTCAAACTACTCATAATCATGTGGAAAGTTAACCTAAAGTGTTTCCATTAGGTTTGCAGTAAGTACTTTGTTGTAAAATTGAAATGTATACTACTTTTATGTCAAAGCATTCTATTCACTGTGAAATCAACTTTTTTGTCTTTATGTGCACAATTTTGAAACAACTTTCAGACATCTCAGAATCATGTGGGAAGTTAACCTAAGGTGTTTCCATTAGGTCTGCAGTAAATGCTTTGGTGTAAAATTGAAATGTATACTATTTGTATTGTAAAAGCATTGCATGCACTGAGAAAACAACTTTTTTGTCTTGATGTGCACAGGTATGAAACAACTTTCAGACATCTCAGAATCATGTGGGAAGTTAATCTAAGTTGTTTCCATTAGGTTTGCAGTAAGTGCTTTGGTGTAAAATTGAAATGTATTCTATTTGTATTGTCTGAGCATTGCATGCACTGAGATAACAACTTTTTTGTGTTGATGTGTACAGCCATGAAACAACTTTCAAACTACTCATAATCATGTGGGAAGTTAACCTAAGGTGTTTCCATTAGTTTGCAGTAAGTACTTTGGTGTAAAATTCAGATGTGTACTTCCTTAATGTCAGAGCATAGTAGTACTGAGAAAGTAACTTTTTTGTCTTGATGAACTGAGGCATGAAACAACTTTAAACCTAGTCATATTCATCTGGGAAGTTAACCAAATGTGTTTGCATTAGGTTTGCAGTCAGGACTTTTGAGTACAATTGAAATGTATACTACTTTTATGTCAAAGCATTCTATTCACTGTGAAATCAACTTTTTTGTCTTTATGTGCACAGGTATGTAACAACTTTCAGACATCTCAGAATCATGAGGGAAGTTAACCTAAGGTGTTTCCATTAGGTTTGCAGTAAGTGCTTTGTAGTAAAATTGAAATGTACACTATTTGTATTGTCGAAGCATTGCATTTACTGAGATAACAACTTTTTTCTGTTGATGTGTACAGCCATGAAACAACTTTCAAACTACTCATAATCATGTGGAAAGTTAACCTAAGGTGTTTCCATTAGGTTTGCAGTAAGTGCTTTGGTGTAAAATTGAAATGTATACTATTTGTATTGTAAAAGCATTGCATGCACTGAGAAAACAACTTTTTTGTCTTGATGTGCACAGGTATGAAACAACTTTCAGACATCTCAGAATCATGTGGGAAGTTAATCTAAGTTGATTCCATTAGGTTTGCAGTAAGTGCTTTGGTGTAAAATTGAAATGTATACTATTTGTATTGTCTAAGCATTGCATGCACTGAGATAACAACTTTTTTGTGTTGATGTGTACAGCCATGAAACAACTTTCAAACTACTCATAATCATGTGGGAAGTTAACCTAATGTGTTTCCATTAGTTTGCAGTAAGTACTTTGGTGTAAAATTCAGATGTGTACTTCCTTAATGTCAGAGCATAGTAGTACTGAGAAAGTAACTTTTTTGTCTTGATGAACTGAGGCATGAAACAACTTTAAACCTAGTCATATTCATCTGGGAAGTTAACCAAATGTGTTTGCATTAGGTTTGCAGTCAGGACTTTTGAGTACAATTGAAATGTATACTACTTTTATGTCAAAGCATTCTATTCACTGTGAAATCAACTTTTTTGTCTTTATGTACACAGGTATGTAACAACTTTCAGACATCTCAGAATCATGTGGGAAGTTAACCTAAAGTGTTTCCATTAGGTTTGCAGTAAGTGCTTTGGTGTAAAATTGAAATGTACACTATTTGTATTGTCTAAGCATTGCATCCACTGAGATAACAACTTTTTTGTGTTGATGTGTACAGCCATTAAACAACTTTCAAACTACTCATAATCATGTGGAAAGTTAACCTAAAGTGTTTCCATTAGGTTTGCAGTAAGTACTTTGTTGTAAAATTGAAATGTATACTACTTTTATGTCAAAGCATTCTATTCACTGTGAAATCAACTTTTTTGTCTTTATGTGCACAAGTATGAAACAACTTTCAGACATCTCAGAATCATGTGGGAAGTTAACCTAAGGTGTTTCCATTAGGTTTGCAGTAAGTGCTTTGGTGTAAAATTGAAATGTATACTATTTGTATTGTCTAAGCATTGCATGCACTGAGATAACAACTTTTTTGTGTTGATGTGTACAGCCATGAAACAACTTTCAAACTACTCATAATCATGTGGGAAGTTAACCTAAGGTGTTTCCATTAGTTTGCAGTAAGTACTTTGGTGTAAAATTCAGATGTGTACTTCCTTAATGTCAGAGCATAGTAGTACTGAGAAAGTAACTTTTTTGTCTTGATGAACTGAGGCATGAAACAACTTTAAACCTAGTCATCTTCATCTGGGAAGTTAACCAAATGTGTTTGCATTAGGTTTGCAGTCAGGACTTTTGAGTACAACTGAAATGTATACTACTTTTATGTCAAAGCATTCTATTCACTGTGAAATCAACTTTTTTGTCTTTATGTGCACAGGTATGTAACAACTTTCAGACATCTCAGAATCATGTGGGAAGTTAACCTAAGGTGTTTCCATTAGGTTTGCAGTAAGTGCTTTGTAGTAAAATTGAAATGTACACTATTTGTATTGTCTAAGCATTGCATGCACTGAGATAACAACTTTTTTGTGTTGATGTGTACAGCCATGAAACAACTTTCAAACTACTCATAATCATGTGGAAAGTTAACCTAAAGTGTTTCCATTAGGTTTGCAGTAAGTACTTTGTTGTAAAATTGAAATGTATACTACTTTTATGTCAAAGCATTCTATTCACTGTGAAATCAACTTTTTTGTCTTTATGTGCACAAGTATGAAACAACTTTCAGACATCTCAGAATCATGTGGAAAGTTAACCTAAGGTGTTTCCATTAGGTCTGCAGTAAATGCTTTGGTGTAAAATTGAAATGTATACTATTTGTATTGTAAAAGCATTGCATGCACTGAGAAAACAACTTTTTTGTCTTGATGTGCACAGGTATGAAACAACTTTCAGACATCTCAGAATCATGTGGGAAGTTAATCTAAGTTGTTTGCATTAGGTTTGCAGTAAGTGCTTTGGTGTAAAATTGAAATGTATTCTATTTGTATTGTCTGAGCATTGCATGCACTGAGATAACAACTTTTTTGTGTTGATGTGTACAGCCATGAAACAACTTTCAAACTACTCATAATCATGTGGGAAGTTAACCTAAGGTGTTTCCATTAGTTTGCAGTAAGTGCTTTGGTGTAAAATTGAAATGTATACTATTTGTATTGTAAAAGCATTGCATGCACTGAGAAAACAACTTTTTTGTCTTGATGTGCACAGGTATGAAACAACTTTCAGACATCTCAGAATCATGTGGGAAGTTAACCTAAAGTGTTTCCATTAGGTTTGCAGTAAGTGCTTTGGTGTAAAATTGAAATGTACACTATTTGTATTGTCTAAGCATTGCATCCACTGAGATAACAACTTTTTTGTGTTGATGTGTACAGCCATGAAACAACTTTCAAACTACTCATCATCATGTGGAAAGTTAACCTAAAGTGTTTCCATTAGGTTTGCAGTAAGTACTTTGTTGTAAAATTGAAATGTATACTACTTTTATGTCAAAGCATTCTATTCACTGTGAAATCATCTTTTTTGTCTTTATGTGCACAAGTATGAAACAACTTTCAGACATCTCAGAATCATGTGGGAAGTTAACCTAAGGTGTTTCCATTAGGTTTGCAGTAAGTGCTTTGGTGTAAAATTGAAATGTATACTATTTGTATTGTCTAAGCATTGCATGCACTGAGATAACAACTTTTTTGTGTTGATGTGTACAGCCATGAAACAACTTTCAAACTACTCATAATCATGTGGGAAGTTAACCTAAGGTGTTTCCATTAGTTTGCAGTAAGTACTTTGGTGTAAAATTCAGATGTGTACTTCCTTAATGTCAGAGCATAGTAGTACTGAGAAAGTAACTTTTTTGTCTTGATGAACTGAGGCATGAAACAACTTTAAACCTAGTCATATTCATCTGGGAAGTTAACCAAATGTGTTTGCTTTAGGTTTGCAGTCAGGACTTTTGAGTACAATTGAAATGTATACTACTTTTATGTCAAAGCATTCTATTCACTGTGAAATCAACTTTTTTGTCTTTATGTGCACAGGTATGTAACAACTTTCAGACATCTCAGAATCATGTGGGAAGTTAACCTAAGGTGTTTCCATTAGGTTTGCAGTAAGTGCTTTGTAGTAAAATTGAAATGTACACTATTTGTATTGTCTAAGCATTGCATTCACTGAGATAACAACTTTTTTCTGTTGATGTGTACAGCCATGAAACAACTTTCAAACTACTCATAATCATGTGGAAAGTTAACCTAAGGTGTTTCCATTAGGTTTGCAGTAAGTGCTTTGGTGTAAAATTGAAATGTATACTATTTGTATTGTAAAAGCATTGCATGCACTGAGAAAACAACTTTTTTGTCTTGATGTGCACAGGTATGAAACAACTTTCAGACATCTCAGAATCATGTGGGAAGTTAACCTAAGGTGTTTCCATTAGTTTGCAGTAAGTACTTTGGTGTAAAATTCAGATGTGTACTTCCTTAATGTCAGAGCATAGTAGTACTGAGAAAGTAACTTTTTTGTCTTGATGAACTGAGGCATGAAACAACTTTAAACCTAGTCATATTCATCTGGGAAGTTAACCAAATGTGTTTGCATTAGGTTTGCAGTCAGGACTTTTGAGTACAATTGAAATGTATACTACTTTTATGTCAAAGCATTCTATTCACTGTGAAATCAACTTTTTTGTCTTTATGTGCACAGGTATGTAACAACTTTCAGACATCTCAGAATCATGTGGGAAGTTAACCTAAAGTGTTTCCATTAGGTTTGTAGTAAGTGCTTTGGTGTAAAATTGAAATGTATACTATTTGTATTGTCTAAGCATTGCATTCACTGAGATAACAACTTTTTTCTGTTGATGTGTACAGCCATGAAACAACTTTCAAACTACTCATAATCATGTGGAAAGTTAACCTAAGGTGTTTCCATTAGGTCTGCAGTAAATGCTTTGGTGTAAAATTGAAATGTATACTATTTGTATTGTAAAAGCATTGCATGCACTGAGAAAACAACTTTTTTGTCTTGATGTGCACAGGTATGAAACAACTTTCAGACATCTCAGAATCATGTGGGAAGTTAATCCAAGTTGTTTCCATTAGGTTTGCAGTAAGTGCTTTGGTGTAAAATTGAAATGTATTCTATTTGTATTGTCTGAGCATTGCATGCACTGAGATAACAACTTTTTTGTGTTGATGTGTACAGCCATGAAACAACTTTCAAAATACTCATAATCATGTGGGAAGTTAACCTAAGGTGTTTCCATTAGTTTGCAGTAAGTACTTTGGTGTAAAATTCAGATGTGTACTTCCTTAATGTCAGAGCATAGTAGTACTGAGAAAGTAACTTCTTTGTCTTGATGAACTGAGGCACGAAACAACTTTAAACCTAGTCATATTCATCTGGGAAGTTAACCAAATGTGTTTGCATTAGGTTTGCAGTCAGGACTTTTGAGTACAATTGAAATGTATACTACTTTTATGTCAAAGCATTCTATTCACTGTGAAATCAACTTTTTTGTCTTTATGTGCACAGGTATGTAACAACTTTCAGACATCTCAGAATCATGTGGGAAGTTAACCTAAGGTGTTTCCATTAGGTTTGCAGTAAGTGCTTTGTAGTAAAATTGAAATGTACACTATTTGTATTGTCTAAGCATTGCATTCACTGAGATAACAACTTTTTTCTGTTGATGTGTACAGCCATGAAACAACTTTCAAACTACTCATAATCATGTGGAAAGTTAACCTAAGGTGTTTCCATTAGGTTTGCAGTAAGTGCTTTGGTGTAAAATTGAAATGTATACTATTTGTATTGTAAAAGCATTGCATGCACTGAGAAAACAACTTTTTTGTCTTGATGTGCACAGGTATGAAACAACTTTCAGACATCTCAGAATCATGTGGGAAGTTAATCTAAGTTGTTTCCATTAGGTTTGCAGTAAGTGCTTTGGTGTAAAATTGAAATGTATACTATTTGTATTGTCTAAGCATTGCATGCACTGAGATAACAACTTTTTTGTGTTGATGTGTACAGCCATGAAACAACTTTCAAACTACTCATAATCATGTGGGAAGTTAACCTAAGGTGTTTCCATTAGTTTGCAGTAAGTACTTTGGTGTAAAATTCAGATGTGTACTTCCTTAATGTCAGAGCATAGTAGTACTGAGAAAGTAACTTTTTTGTCTTGATGAACTGAGGCATGAAACAACTTTAAACCTAGTCATATTCATCTGGGAAGTTAACCAAATGTGTTTGCATTAGGTTTGCAGTCAGGACTTTTGAGTACAATTGAAATGTATACTACTTTTATGTCAAAGCATTCTATTCACTGTGAAATCAACTTTTTTGTCTTTATGTACGCAGGTATGTAACAACTTTCAGACATCTCAGAATCATGTGGGAAGTTAACCTAAAGTGTTTCCAATAGGTTTGCAGTAAGTGCTTTGGTGTAAAATTGAAATGTACACTATTTGTATTGTCTAAGCATTGCATCCACTGAGATAACAACTTTTTTGTGTTGATGTGTACAGCCATGAAACAACTTTCAAACTACTCATCATCATGTGGAAAGTTAACCTAAAGTGTTTCCATTAGGTTTACAGTAAGTACTTTGTTGTAAAATTGAAATGTATACTACTTTTATGTCAAACCATTCTATTCACTGTGAAATCATCTTTTTTGTCTATATGTGCACAAGTATGAAACAACTTTCAGACATCTCAGAATCATGTGGGAAGTTAACCTAAGGTGTTTCCATTAGGTTTGCAGTAAGTGCTTTGGTGTAAAATTGAAATGTATACTATTTGTATTGTCTAAGCATTGCATGCACTGAGATAACAACTTTTTTGTGTTGATGTGTACAGCCATGAAACAACTTTCAAACTACTCATAATCATGTGGGAAGTTAACCTAAGGTGTTTCCATTAGTTTGCAGTAAGTACTTTGGTGTAAAATACAGATGTGTAGTTCCTTAATGTCCGAGCATAGTAGTACTGAGAAAGTAACTTCTTTGTCTTGATGAACTGAGGCATGAAACAACTTTAAACCTAGTCATATTCATCTGGGAAGTTAACCAAATGTGTTTGCATTAGGTTTGCAGTCAGGACTTTTGAGTACAATTGAAATGTATACTACTTTTATGTCAAAGCATTCTATTCACTGTGAAATCAACTTTTTTGTCTTTATGTGCACAGGTATGTAACAACTTTCAGACATCTCAGAATCATGTGGGAAGTTAACCTAAGGTGTTTCCATTAGGTTTGCAGTAAGTGCTTTGTAGTAAAATTGAAATGTACACTATTTGTATTGTCTAAGCATTGCATTCACTGAGATAACAACTTTTTTCTGTTGATGTGTACAGCCATGAAACAACTTTCAAACTACTCATAATCATGTGGAAAGTTAACCTAAGGTGTTTCCATTAGGTTTGCAGTAAGTGCTTTGGTGTAAAATTGAAATGTATACTATTTGTATTGTAAAAGCATTGCATGCACTGACAAAACAACTTTTTTGTCTTGATGTGCACAGGTATGAAACAACTTTCAGACATCTCAGAATCATGTGGGAAGTTAATCTAAGTTGTTTCCATTAGGTTTGCTGTAAGTGCTTTGGTGTAAAATTGAAATGTACACTATTTGTATTGTCTAAGCATTGCATGCACTGAGAAAACAACTTTTTTGTGTTGATGTGTACAGCCATGAAACAACTTTCAAACTACTCATAATCATGTGGAAAGTTAACCTAAAGTGTTTCCATTAGGTTTGCAGTAAGTACTTTGTTGTAAAATTGAAATGTTTACTACTTTTATGTCAAAGCATTCTATTCACCGTGAAATCAACTTTTTTGTCTTTATGTGTACAGCCATGAAACAACTTTCAAACTACTCATAATCATGTGGAAAGTTAACCTAAGGTGTTTCCATTAGGTCTGCAGTAAATGCTTTGGTGTAAATTTGAAATGTATACTATTTGTATTGTCTAAGCATTGCATTCACTGAGATAACAACTTTTTTCTGTTGATGTGTACAGCCATGAAACACCTTTCAAACTACTCATAATCATGTGGAAAGTTAACCTAAGGTGTTTCCATTAGGTTTGCAGTAAGTGCTTTGGTGTAAAATTGAAATGTATTCTATTTGTATTGTCTGAGCATTGCATGCACTGAGATAACAACTTTTTTGTGTTGATGTGTACAGCCATGAAACAACTTTCAAACTACTGATAATCATGTGGGAAGTTAACCTAAGGTGTTTCCATTAGTTTGCAGTAAGTACTTTGGTGTAAAATTCAGATGTGTACTTCCTTAATGTCAGAGCATAGCAGTACTGAGAAAGTAACTTTTTTGTCTTGATGAACTGAGGCATGAAACAACTTTAAACCTAGTCATATTCATCTGGGAAGTTAACCAAATGTGTTTGCATTAGGTTTGCAGTCAGGACTTTTGAGTACAATTGAAATGTATACTACCTTTATGTCAAAGCATTCTATTCACTGTGAAATCAACTTTTTTGTCTTTATGTGCACAGGTATGTAACAACTTTCAGACATCTCAGAATCATGTGGGAAGTTAACCTAAGGTGTTTCCATTAGGTTTGCAGTAAGTGCTTTGTAGTAAAATTGAAATGTACACTATTTGTATTGTCTAAGCATTGCATTCACTGAGATAACAACTTTTTTCTGTTGATGTGTACAGCCATGAAACAACTTTCAAACTACTCATAATCATGTGGAAAGTTAACCTAAGGTGTTTCCATTAGGTTTGCAGTAACTGCTTTGGTGTAAAATTGAAATGTATACTATTTGTATTGTAAAAGCATTGCATGCACTGAGAAAACAACTTTTTTGTCTTGATGTGCACAGGTATGAAACAACTTTCAGACATCTCAGAATCATGTGGGAAGTTAACCTAAGGTGTTTCCATTAGTTTGCAGTAAGTACTTTGGTGTAAAATTCAGATGTGTACTTCCTTAATGTCAGAGCATAGTAGTACTGAGAAAGTAACTTTTTTGTCTTGATGAACTGAGGCATGAAACAACTTTAAACCTAGTCATATTCATCTGGGAAGTTAACCAAATGTGTTTGCATTAGGTTTGCAGTCAGGACTTTTGAGTACAATTGAAATGTATACTACTTTTATGTCAAAGCATTCTATTCACTGTGAAATCAACTTTTTTGTCTTTATGTGCACAGGTATGTAACAACTTTCAGACATCTCAGAATCATGTGGGAAGTTAACCTAAAGTGTTTCCATTAGGTTTGTAGTAAGTGCTTTGGTGTAAAATTGAAATGTATACTATTTGTATTGTCTAAGCATTGCATTCACTGAGATAACAACTTTTTTCTGTTGATGTGTACAGCCATGAAACAACTTTCAAACTACTCATAATCATGTGGAAAGTTAACCTAAGGTGTTTCCATTAGGTCTGCAGTAAATGCTTTGGTGTAAAATTGAAATGTATACTATTTGTATTGTAAAAGCATTGCATGCACTGAGAAAACAACTTTTTTGTCTTGATGTGCACAGGTATGAAACAACTTTCAGACATCTCAGAATCATGTGGGAAGTTAATCTAAGTTGTTTCCATTAGGTTTGCAGTAAGTGCTTTGGTGTAAAATTGAAATGTATACTATTTGTATTGTCTAAGCATTGCATGCACTGAGATAACAACTTTTTTGTGTTGATGTGTACAGCCATGAAACAACTTTCAAACTACTCATAATCATGTGGGAAGTTAACCTAAGGTGTTTCCATTAGTTTGCAGTAAGTACTTTGGTGTAAAATTCAGATGTGTACTTCCTTAATGTCAGAGCATAGTAGTACTGAGAAAGTAACTTTTTTGTCTTGATGAACTGAGGCATGAAACAACTTTAAACCTAGTCATATTCATCTGGGAAGTTAACCAAATGTGTTTGCATTAGGTTTGCAGTCAGGACTTTTGAGTACAATTGAAATGTATACTACTTTTATGTCAAAGCATTCTATTCACTGTGAAATCAACTTTTTTGTCTTTATGTACGCAGGTATGTAACAACTTTCAGACATCTCAGAATCATGTGGGAAGTTAACCTAAAGTGTTTCCAATAGGTTTGCAGTAAGTGCTTTGGTGTAAAATTGAAATGTACACTATTTGTATTGTCTAAGCATTGCATCCACTGAGATAACAACTTTTTTGTGTTGATGTGTACAGCCATGAAACAACTTTCAAACTACTCATCATCATGTGGAAAGTTAACCTAAAGTGTTTCCATTAGGTTTACAGTAAGTACTTTGTTGTAAAATTGAAATGTATACTACTTTTATGTCAAAGCATTCTATTCACTGTGAAATCATCTTTTTTGTCTATATGTGCACAAGTATGAAACAACTTTCAGACATCTCAGAATCATGTGGGAAGTTAACCTAAGGTGTTTCCATTAGGTTTGCAGTAAGTGCTTTGGTGTAAAATTGAAATGTATACTATTTGTATTGTCTAAGCATTGCATGCACTGAGATAACAACTTTTTTGTGTTGATGTGTACAGCCATGAAACAACTTTCAAACTACTCATAATCATGTGGGAAGTTAACCTAAGGTGTTTCCATTAGTTTGCAGTAAGTACTTTGGTGTAAAATACAGATGTGTAGTTCCTTAATGTCAGAGCATAGTAGTACTGAGAAAGTAACTTCTTTGTCTTGATGAACTGAGGCATGAAACAACTTTAAACCTAGTCATATTCATCTGGGAATTTAACCAAATGTGTTTGCATTAGGTTTGCAGTCAGGACTTTTGAGTACAATTGAAATGAATACTACTTTTATGTCAAAGCATTCTATTCACTGTGAAATCAACTTTTTTGTCTTTATGTACGCAGGTATGTAACAACTTTCAGACATCTCAGAATCATGTGGGAAGTTAACCTAAAGTGTTTCCAATAGGTTTGCAGTAAGTGCTTTGGTGTAAAATTGAAATGTACACTATTTGTATTGTCTAAGCATTGCATCCACTGAGATAACAACTTTTTTGTGTTGATGTGTACAGCCATGAAACAACTTTCAAACTACTCATCATCATGTGGAAAGTTAACCTAAAGTGTTTCCATTAGGTTTACAGTAAGTACTTTGTTGTAAAATTGAAATGTATACTACTTTTATGTCAAAGCATTCTATTCACTGTGAAATCATCTTTTTTGTCTATATGTGCACAAGTATGAAACAACTTTCAGACATCTCAGAATCATGTGGGAAGTTAACCTAAGGTGTTTCCATTAGGTTTGCAGTAAGTGCTTTGGTGTAAAATTGAAATGTATACTATTTGTATTGTCTAAGCATTGCATGCACTGAGATAACAACTTTTTTGTGTTGATGTGTACAGCCATGAAACAACTTTCAAACTACTCATAATCATGTGGGAAGTTAACCTAAGGTGTTTCCATTAGTTTGCAGTAAGTACTTTGGTGTAAAATACAGATGTGTAGTTCCTTAATGTCAGAGCATAGTAGTACTGAGAAAGTAACTTCTTTGTCTTGATGAACTGAGGCATGAAACAACTTTAAACCTAGTCATATTCATCTGGGAAGTTAACCAAATGTGTTTGCATTAGGTTTGCAGTCAGGACTTTTGAGTACAATTGAAATGTATACTACTTTTATGTCAAAGCATTCTATTCACTGTGAAATCAACTTTTTTGTCTTTATGTGCACAGGTATGTAACAACTTTCAGACATCTCAGAATCATGTGGGAAGTTAACCTAAGGTGTTTCCATTAGGTTTGCAGTAAGTGCTTTGTAGTAAAATTGAAATGTACACTATTTGTATTGTCTAAGCATTGCATTCACTGAGATAACAACTTTTTTCTGTTGATGTGTACAGCCATGAAACAACTTTCAAACTACTCATAATCATGTGGAAAGTTAACCTAAGGTGTTTCCATTAGGTTTGCAGTAAGTGCTTTGGTGTAAAATTGAAATGTATACTATTTGTATTGTAAAAGCATTGCATGCACTGACAAAACAACTTTTTTGTCTTGAGGTGCACAGGTATGAAACAACTTTCAGACATCTCAGAATCATGTGGGAAGTTAATCTAAGTTGTTTCCATTAGGTTTGCTGTAAGTGCTTTGGTGTAAAATTGAAATGTACACTATTTGTATTGTCTAAGCATTGCATGCACTGAGAAAACAACTTTTTTGTGTTGATGTGTACAGCCATGAAACAACTTTCAAACTACTCATAATCATGTGGAAAGTTAACCTAAAGTGTTTCCATTAGGTTTGCAGTAAGTACTTTGTTGTAAAATTGAAATGTTTACTACTTTTATGTCAAAGCATTCTATTCACCGTGAAATCAACTTTTTTGTCTTTATGTGTACAGCCATGAAACAACTTTCAAACTACTCATAATCATGTGGAAAGTTAACCTAAGGTGTTTCCATTAGGTCTGCAGTAAATGCTTTGGTGTAAATTTGAAATGTATACTATTTGTATTGTCTAAGCATTGCATTCACTGAGATAACAACTTTTTTCTGTTGATGTGTACAGCCATGAAACACCTTTCAAACTACTCATAATCATGTGGAAAGTTAACCTAAGGTGTTTCCATTAGGTTTGCAGTAAGTGCTTTGGTGTAAAATTGAAATGTATTCTATTTGTATTGTCTGAGCATTGCATGCACTGAGATAACAACTTTTTTGTGTTGATGTGTACAGCCATGAAACAACTTTCAAACTACTGATAATCATGTGGGAAGTTAACCTAAGGTGTTTCCATTAGGTCTGCAGTAAATGCTTTGGTGTAAAATTGAAATGTATACTATTTGTATTGTAAAAGCATTGCATGCACTGAGAAAACAACTTTTTTGTCTTGATGTGCACAGGTATGAAACAACTTTCAGACATCTCAGAATCATGTGGGAAGTTAATCTAAGTTGTTTCCATTAGGTTTGCAGTAAGTGCTTTGGTGTAAAATTGAAATGTATTCTATTTGTATTGTCTGAGCATTGCATGCACTGAGATAACAACTTTTTTGTGTTGATGTGTACAGCCATGAAACAACTTTCAAACTACTCATAATCATGTGGGAAGTTAACCTAAGGTGTTTCCATTAGTTTGCAGTAAGTACTTTGGTGTAAAATTCAGATGTGTACTTCCTTAATGTCAGAGCATAGCAGTACTGAGAAAGTAACTTTTTTGTGTTGATGAACTGAGGCATGAAACAACTTTAAACCTAGTCATATTCATCTGGGAAGTTAACCAAATGTGTTTGCATTATGTTTGCAGTCAGGACTTTTGAGTACAATTGAAATGTAAACTACTTTTATGTCAAAGCATTCTATTCACTGTGAAATCAACTTTTTTGTCTTTATGTGCACAGGTATGTAACAACTTTCAGACATCTCAGAATCATGTGGGAAGTTAACCTAAGGTGTTTCCATTAGGTTTGCAGTAAGTGCTTTGTAGTAAAATTGAAATGTACACTATTTGTATTGTCTAAGCATTGCATTCACTGAGATAACAACTTTTTTCTGTTGATGTGTACAGCCATGAAACAACTTTCAAACTACTCATAATCATGTGGAAAGTTAACCTAAGGTGTTTCCATTAGGTTTGCAGTAAGTGCTTTGGTGTAAAATTGAAATGTATACTATTTGTATTGTAAAAGCATTGCATGCACTGAGAAAACAACTTTTTTGTCTTGATGTGCACAGGTATGAAACAACTTTCAGACATCTCAGAATCATGTGGGAAGTTAATCTAAGTTGTTTACATTAGGTTTGCAGTAAGTGCTTTGGTGTAAAATTGAAATGTATACTATTTGTATTGTCTAAGCATTGCATGCACTGAGATAACAACTTTTTTGTGTTGATGTGTACAGCCATGAAACAACTTTCAAACTACTCATAATCATGTGGGAAGTTAACCTAAGGTGTTTCCATTAGTTTGCAGTAAGTACTTTGGTGTAAAATTCAGATGTGTACTTCCTTAATGTCAGAGCATAGTAGTACTGAGAAAGTAACTTTTTTGTCTTGATGAACTGAGGCATGAAACAACTTTAAACCTAGTCATATTCATCTGGGAAGTTAACCAAATGTGTTTGCATTAGGTTTGCAGTCAGGACTTTTGAGTACAATTGAAATGTATACTACTTTTATGTCAAAGCATTCTATTCACTGTGAAATCAACTTTTTTGTCTTTATGTGTACAGCCATGAAACAACTTTCAAACTACTCATAATCATGTGGAAAGTTAACCTAAAGTGTTTCCATTAGGTTTGCAGTAAGTACTTTGTTGTAAAATTGAAATGTATACTACTTTTATGTCAAAGCATTCTATTCACTGTGAAATCAACTTTTTTGTCTTTATGTGCACAAGTATGAAACAACTTTCAGACATCTCAGAATCATGTGGGAAGTTAACCTAAGGTGTTTCCATTAGGTCTGCAGTAAATGCTTTGGTGTAAATTTGAAATGTATACTATTTGTATTGTCTAAGCATTGCATTCACTGAGATAACAACTTTTTTCTGTTGATGTGTACAGCCATGAAACAACTTTCAAACTACTCATAATCATTTGGAAAGTTAACCTAAGGTGTTTCCATTAGGTCTGCAGTAAATGCTTTGGTGTAAAATTGAAATGTATACTATTTGTATTGTAAAAGCATTGCATGCACTGAGAAAACAACTTTTTTGTCTTGATGTGCACAGGTATGAAACAACTTTCAGACATCTCAGAATCATGTGGGAAGTTAATCTAAGTTGTTTCCATTAGGTTTGCAGTAAGTGCTTTGGTGTAAAATTGAAATGTATTCTATTTGTATTGTCTGAGCATTGCATGCACTGAGATAACAACTTTTTTGTGTTGATGTGTACAGCCATGAAACAACTTTCAAACTACTCATAATCATGTGGGAAGTTAACCTAAGGTGTTTCCATTAGTTTGCAGTAAGTGCTTTGGTGTAAAATTGAAATGTATACTATTTGTATTGTAAAAGCATTGCATGCACTGAGAAAACAACTTTTTTGTCTTGATGTGCACAGGTATGAAACAACTTTCAGACATCTCAGAATCATGTGGGAAGTTAATCTAAGTTGTTTCCATTAGGTTTGCAGTAAGTGCTTTGGTGTAAAATTGAAATGTATACTATTTGTATTGTCTAAGCATTGCATGCACTGAGATAACAACTTTTTTGTGTTGATGTGTACAGCCATGAAACAACTTTCAAACTACTCATAATCATGTGGGAAGTTAACCTAAGGTGTTTCCATTAGTTTGCAGTAAGTACTTTGGTGTAAAATTCAGATGTGTACTTCCTTAATGTCAGAGCATAGTAGTACTGAGAAAGTAACTTTTTTGTCTTGATGAACTGAGGCATGAAACAACTTTAAACCTAGTCATATTCATCTGGGAAGTTAACCAAATGTGTTTGCATTAGGTTTGCAGTCAGGACTTTTGAGTACAATTGAAATGTATACTACTTTTATGTCAAAGCATTCTATTCACTGTGAAATCAACTTTTTTGTCTTTATGTGTACAGCCATGAAACAACTTTCAAACTACTCATAATCATGTGGAAAGTTAACCTAAAGTGTTTCCATTAGGTTTGCAGTAAGTACTTTGTTGTAAAATTGAAATGTATACTACTTTTATGTCAAAGCATTCTATTCACTGTGAAATCAACTTTTTTGTCTTTATGTGCACAAGTATGAAACAACTTTCAGACATCTCAGAATCATGTGGGAAGTTAACCTAAGGTGTTTCCATTAGGTCTGCAGTAAATGCTTTGGTGTAAATTTGAAATGTATACTATTTGTATTGTCTAAGCATTGCATTCACTGAGATAACAACTTTTTTCTGTTGATGTGTACAGCCATGAAACAACTTTCAAACTACTCATAATCATTTGGAAAGTTAACCTAAGGTGTTTCCATTAGGTCTGCAGTAAATGCTTTGGTGTAAAATTGAAATGTATACTATTTGTATTGTAAAAGCATTGCATGCACTGAGAAAACAACTTTTTTGTCTTGATGTGCACAGGTATGAAACAACTTTCAGACATCTCAGAATCATGTGGGAAGTTAATCTAAGTTGTTTCCATTAGGTTTGCAGTAAGTGCTTTGGTGTAAAATTGAAATGTATTCTATTTGTATTGTCTGAGCATTGCATGCACTGAGATAACAACTTTTTTGTGTTGATGTGTACAGCCATGAAACAACTTTCAAACTACTCATAATCATGTGGGAAGTTAACCTAAGGTGTTTCCATTAGTTTGCAGTAAGTGCTTTGGTGTAAAATTGAAATGTATACTACTTTTATGTCAAAGCATTCTATTCACTGTGAAATCAACTTTTTTGTCTTTATGTGCACAGGTATGTAACAACTTTCAGACATCTCAGAATCATGTGGGAAGTTAACCTAAAGTGTTTCCATTAGGTTTGCAGTAAGTGCTTTGGTGTAAAATTGAAATGTACACTATTTGTATTGTCTAAGCATTGCATGCACTGAGATAACAACTTTTTTCTGTTGATGTGTACAGCCATGAAACAACTTTCAAACTACTCATAATCATGTGGAAAGTTAACCTAAAGTGTTTCCATTAGGTTTGCAGTAAGTACTTTGTTGTAAAATTGAAATGTATACTACTTTTATGTCAAAGCATTCTATTCACTGTGAAATCAACTTTTTTGTCTTTATGTGCACAAGTATGAAACAACTTTCAGACATCTCAGAATCATGTGGGAAGTTAACCTAAGGTGTTTCCATTAGGTCTGCAGTAAATGCTTTGGTGTAAATTTGAAATGTATACTATTTGTATTGTCTAAGCATTGCATTCACTGAGATAACAACTTTTTTCTGTTGATGTGTACAGCCATGAAACAACTTTCAAACAACTCATAATCATTTGGAAAGTTAACCTAAGGTGTTTCCATTAGGTCTGCAGTAAATGCTTTGGTGTAAAATTGAAATGTATACTATTTGTATTGTAAAAGCATTGCATGCACTGAGAAAACAACTTTTTTGTCTTGATGTGCACAGGTATGAAACAACTTTCAGACATCTCAGAATCATGTGGGAAGTTAATCTAAGTTGTTTCCATTAGGTTTGCAGTAAGTGCTTTGGTGTAAAATTGAAATGTATTCTATTTGTATTGTCTGAGCATTGCATGCACTGAGATAACAACTTTTTTGTGTTGATGTGTACAGCCATGAAACAACTTTCAAACTACTCATAATCATGTGGGAAGTTAACCTAAGGTGTTTCCATTAGTTTGCAGTAAGTACTTTGGTGTAAAATTCAGATGTGTACTTCCTTAATGTCAGAGCATAGCAGTACTGAGAAAGTAACATTTTTGTGTTGATGAACTGAGGCATGAAACAACTTTAAACCTAGTCATATTCATCTGGGAAGTTAACCAAATGTGTTTGCATTATGTTTGCAGTCAGGACTTTTGAGTACAATTGAAATGTAAACTACTTTTATGTCAAAGCATTCTATTCACTGT
This sequence comes from Mobula birostris, assembly GCF_030028105.1. Lineage (NCBI taxonomy): Eukaryota > Metazoa > Chordata > Chondrichthyes > Myliobatiformes > Myliobatidae > Mobula > Mobula birostris. Next base: position 296,377 of record NW_027277183.1, read on the forward strand.
GAAATCAACTTTTTTGTCTTTATGTGCACAGGTATGTAACAACTTTCAGACATCTCAGAATCATGTGGGAAGTTAACCTAAGGTGTTTCCATTAGGTTTGCAGTAAGTGCTTTGGTGTAAAATTGAAATGTACACTATTTGTATTGTCTAAGCATTGCATGCACTGAGATAACAACTTTTTTGTGTTGATGTGTACAGCCATGAAACAACTTTCAAACTACTCATAATCATGTGGAAAGTTAACCTGAAGTGTTTCCATTAGGTTTGCAGTAAGTACTTTGTTGTAAAATTGAAATGTATACTACTTTTATGTCAAAGCATTCTATTCACTGTGAAATCAACTTTTTTGTCTTTATGTGCACAAGTATGAAACAACTTTCAGACATCTCAGAATCATGTGGGAAGTTAACCTAAGGTGTTTCCATTAGGTTTGCAGTAAGTGCTTTGGTGTAAAATTGAAATGTATACTATTTGTATTGTAAAAGCATTGCATGCACTGAGAAACCAACTTTTTTGTCTTGATGTGCACAGGTATGAAACAACTTTCAGACATCTCAGAATCATGTGGGAAGTTAATCTAAGTTGTTTCCATTAGGTTTGCAGTAAGTGCTTTGGTGTAAAATTGAAATGTATACTATTTGTATTGTCTAAGCATTGCATGCACTGAGATAACAACTTTTTTCTGTTGATGTGTACAGCCATGAAACAACTTTCAAACTACTCATAATCATGTGGGAAGTTAACCTAAGATGTTTCCATTAGTTTGCAGTAAGTACTTTGGTGTAAAATTCAGATGTGTACTTCCTTAATGTCAGAGCATAGTAGTACTGAGAAAGTAACTTTTTTGCCTTGATGAACTGAGGCATGAAACAACTTTAAACCTAGTCATATTCATCTGGGAAGTTAACCAAATGTGTTTGCATTAGGTTTGCAGTCAGGACATTTGAGTACAATTGAAATGTATACTACTTTTATGTCAAAGCATTCTATTCACTGTGAAATCAACTTTTTTGTCTTTATGTGCACAGGTATGTAACAACTTTCAGACATCTCAGAAACATGTGGAAAGTTAACCTAAAGTGTTTCCATTAGGTTTGCAGTAAGTACTTTGTTGTAAAATTGAAATGTATACTACTTTTATGTCAAAGCATTCTATTCACTGTGAAATCAACTTTTTTGTCTTTATGTGCACAAGTATGAAACAACTTTCAGACATCTCAGAATCATGTGGGAAGTTAATCTAAGTTGTTTCCATTAGGTTTGCAGTAAGTGCTTTGGTGTAAAATTGAAATGTATACTATTTGTATTGTCTAAGCATTGCATGCACTGAGATAACAACTTTTTTGTGTTGATGTGTACAGCCATGAAACAACTTTCAAACTACTCAGAATCATGTGGGAAGTTAACCTAAGGTGTTTCCATTAGTTTGCAGTAAGTACTTTGGTGTAAAATTCAGATGTGTACTTCCTTAATGTCAGAGCATAGTAGTACTGAGAAAGTAACTTTTTTGTCTTGATGAACTGAGGCATGAAACAACTTTAAACCTAGTCATATTCATCTGGGAAGTTAACCAAATGTGTTTGCATTAGGTTTGCAGTCAGGACTTTTGAGTACAATTGAAATGTATACTACTTTTATGTCAAAGCATTCTATTCACTGTGAAATCAACTTTTTTGTCTTTATGTGCACAGGTATGTAACAACTTTCAGACATCTCAGAATCATGTGGGAAGTTAACCTAAGGTGTTTCCATTAGGTTTGCAGTAAGTGCTTTGTAGTAAAATTGAAATGTACACTATTTGTATTGTCTAAGCATTGCATTCACTGAGATAACAACTTTTTTCTGTTGATGTGTACAGCCATGAAACAACTTTCAAACTACTCATAATCATGTGGAAAGTTAACCTAAGGTGTTTCCATTAGGTTTGCAGTAAGTGCTTTGGTGTAAAATTGAAATGTATACTATTTGTATTGTAAAAGCATTGCATGCACTGAGAAAACAACTTTTTTGTCTTGATGTGCACAGGTATGAAACAACTTTCAGACATCTCAGAATCATGTGGGAAGTTAATCTAAGTTGTTTCCATTAGGTTTGCAGTAAGTGCTTTGGTGTAAAATTGAAATGTATACTATTTGTATTGTCTAAGCATTGCATGCACTGAGATAACAACTTTTTTCTGTTGATGTGTACAGCCATGAAACAACTTTCAAACAACTCATAATCATGTGGGAAGTTAACCTAAGGTGTTTCCATTAGTTTGCAGTAAGTACTTTGGTGTAAAATTCAGATGTGTACTTCCTTAATGTCAGAGCATAGTAGTACTGAGAAAGTAACTTTTTTGTCTTGATGAACTGAGGCATGAAACAACTTTAAACCTAGTCATATTCATCTGGGAAGTTAACCAAATGTGTTTGCATTAGGTTTGCAGTCAGGACTTTTGAGTACAATTGAAATGTATACTACTTTTATGTCAAAGCATTCTATTCACTGTGAAATCAACTTTTTTGTCTTTATGTGCACAGGTATGTAACAACTTTCAGACATCTCAGAATCATGTGGGAAGTTAACCTAAAGTGTTTCCATTAGGTTTGTAGTAAGTGCTTTGGTGTAAAATTGAAATGTACACCATTTGTATTGTCTAAGCATTGCATGCACTGAGATTACAACTTTTTTGTGTTGATGTGTGCAGCCATGAAACAATTTTCAAACTACTCATAATCATGTGGAAAGTTAACCTAAAGTGTTTCCATTAGGTTTGCAGTAAGTACTTTGTTGTAAAATTGAAATGTTTACTACTTTTATGTCAAAGCATTCTATTCACCGTGAAATCAACTTTTTTGTCTTTATGTGTACAGCCATGAAACAACTTTCAAACTACTCATAATCATGTGGAAAGTTAACCTAAGGTGTTTCCATTAGGTCTGCAGTAAATGCTTTGGTGTAAATTTGAAATGTATACTATTTGTATTGTCTAAGCATTGCATTCACTGAGATAACAACTTTTTTCTGTTGATGTGTACAGCCATGAAACACCTTTCAAACTACTCATAATCATGTGGAAAGTTAACCTAAGGTGTTTCCATTAGGTTTGCAGTAAGTGCTTTGGTGTAAAATTGAAATGTATTCTATTTGTATTGTCTGAGCATTGCATGCACTGAGATAACAACTTTTTTGTGTTGATGTGTACAGCCATGAAACAACTTTCAAACTACTCATAATCATGTGGGAAGTTAACCTAAGGTGTTTCCATTAGTTTGCAGTAAGTACTTTGGTGTAAAATTCAGATGTGTACTTCCTTAATGTCAGAGCATAGTAGTACTGAGAAAGTAACTTTTTTGTCTTGATGAACTGAGGCATGAAACAACTTTAAACCTAGTCATATTCATCTGGGAAGTTAACCAAATGTGTTTGCATTAGGTTTGCAGTCAGGACTTTTGAGTACAATTGAAATGTATACTACCTTTATGTCAAAGCATTCTATTCACTGTGAAATCAACTTTTTTGTCTTTATGTGCACAGGTATGTAACAACTTTCAGACATCTCAGAATCATGTGGGAAGTTAACCTAAGGTGTTTCCATTAGGTTTGCAGTAAGTGCTTTGTAGTAAAATTGAATGTACACTA